>NW_021680552.1:15297-87303 GCF_001412515.2 Diachasma alloeum
AACCGATCCTGGTCGTACTTGCAAGCTCTACGATCTGCCTACATCTTTGAACTTGAGCAGACAATACAGGTATGATGCAGTTTCTGACTGATTCATTTGACTTCTCTCACCTTGAGAATTCATATATTTAACGATTCAATGGAACAATTATTATTTTCAGATTAGCTGGAGTCGTCTCATACGATGCGACCTATGATCATTTCGTGGCCTACTGTTACCGTCGTACTGGAACGTGGGAGTACCATGATGGACTACTCAGTAAAGTAAAACCTGTGAAAGGAAATCCGGTGATACAACCTGAATGTGCCTTGTATCTGATTAATCAGTGAGCAGGAACGTTCACTACGCTCAACATTTCAGTTTTCTGTGTCGCCAAAGCTAGTTCTTTATCTTAAGTATATTAGTTATAATATGATTCTTATCGAATGTTATTTATTTAAATAAAGATTTTATTGAAAAAATTCAGGAAGACGAGAGATAGTGAACCAAGAGTAAATGGTTTTTAGTTTGATTGTTTTAATACAAACTCTCATGTTTGAACATTATTTCGTGATGAAAGTAAACTGTAAATAGAACAATATAAAAGACTGTTGTTGTACCTGCAACGCAAAGCCTCTCCCCCCAGACGATACAGCTTATATGCATAATTTACATCTTTTCTCTTTAGTTCTTTCATGAATTCATTATCAAATACGTAGTACTGTAATTATTGGAAGTTTCTTGAGAAGGAAAAGTTTGATTTAGGAGAATTACGTGCAAGAAAATTATTAGGAGTGAAATAACACATTCTGTTGATTCAAATGTTTCATAAAATTTCTTTATTCAAAACAGCGATGAGATACGGAAAGTGGATGGAAAATCACTTACGTATTTTTATTCTTGAAAGATAATACGATTTCGGAATTATATCAAATTATGATGTCATAATGCTACGTATTTCTGTGTTTTTGCAAAACGCTATCATATGTTGTCATTCTCAATCGCTAATCACTTCATAGTTCTCAATTATTCTTCGAAATAAGAAACACGTGTCCTCTCATGAAGTAGGCACAGTTCACAACAAAAAAATGTCTTCTCGTGACCTTAATTGAATCAGAATTTCTTTGCCCATTTTTGACGTGGAAAAATAAAACAAAGATCGAAAAACATGTACAAATGATGGAATACGAAAAAATACGAAAACATCATACAAGCTTCCACCTTTTTATACTATTTGATGATAAAAGTGAACTGGAATTAAAACAATATAAAAAAAACTGGTTCCATACCTACAGCACTAATTCTTTTGCTCCAGGGGATGTAGTTTGCATGCACGATTTACGTTTCTTTTCCTTCAATCTAAATTTTCTTCGTGAATGCAACTGAACATCTAGGACCACAGTTATGAGAAGTTGTGATGCCTGGTTTACGTGAAACAAATTATCAACAGATGGTGATATGATACATCCCACTAATTGTGTCCTAGCATGGAATTCCTTGATCGAATGGAACAATAAAGACCTAAAAATTCGATGGCAAATAACATACGTTTTCTGTAGCTTGAAAAATGATAGAAAATCAAGAAGTTATGTCAAATTTTGGTAACGTCTGCATTTATTATTATATTCAATGATAGAGAAATTCCATGCAAAAATTCCAGTGATCCAATTATTTCGATATTGTGTTCACTTTAGAATAGAACAAAATTGTCGCTCGTTCATAGTTCTTCTATGAACGAGCGACAATTTTCTACTAACTATTTCCCTTCGTGACCCTCACAATCCAGTTTGACTGTTCATTTTTTACACATGAGCTAACTTTCTTTCATTCGATAAAATATAATAGATTTATGAGATCTGTACGAATCTTCAGAACTATTAAGTTGATAAAAAAAATGAAACTTAGGAAAACTCAAGAAATATTTCATTTAGACAAATAATTTCAAGNAATAAAAAAAATGAAACTTAGGAAAACTCAAGAATTATTTCATTTAGACAAATAATTTCAAGACACACTTCTTTTATTATTTTAAATATTCTAATTTTTTCAATGATAAACTGATTATCGACTATATTGCATTCATTAAGTGCAATCGGCAGTTCCTTATAGTGTATTTCAATGGTAATAATTAGCTTCCCGAAATGGGAGTAATTTGATCTTGGCTTGGACACAAATTTTCATATTTTGCAATTAATTTGTCAAGAGAAGTCGTACAATAGGTTGATCTCATATGGTGAACACATGTATGCATCGTTCCAAATCTTTGTCTCCCATTTCTTGTTGAATCATATGATAAGTAATAAATACAAAACTCTGTATTTCTCACTGCTTTTTCTTTGCGTTAGACTCTTCCATGCATCTTAACTTTGGGCATGTCTATCGTTGCAGTTTTGTCTCGAATTGAAAAGCGCCTAAGTCTAAGGAGCGTCACTCGTTACCAGATTTGATTTTATTGCTGACTGTATTGCCCTCAGTGGGTCTTGAAGTCTTGAGAGGGGGAGGTACAGCAGTAGATAACGAATCTTGGAATTTTTTTCGCTGGGTAGAGAAACATCCGTTGGATCCAGTTTTGTTAGCTCACTGGAGAAATCGATGGAACACTTCGATTTCTCACAGAAATTTAAAAAAAAAATCAAATAAAATTAGAATTTAGAGAGAAAAAATTTCGATTCGCCCAGCCGGGATTCGAACCCGGGTCTCCCAGTTACGCGCCGGGCACTCTTCCAACTAAGCTACCGGGAACCACGGAAACTCTCTCACTCCAAATTCAAATCAACATTAAATAAATTCAAATAGAGAGATCACAGCAGGATGAGAATTGAAATATTTTTGGGCTTTTCTGTGTTTTCTACTGCCTTCTATGTCCTGGGTGTATTTCATAGCGTCACCGACGATTTCTGGCTTTTGTAAAGGATCTGAGGATTACCATTGGGGTAGTGCTTGATCCGAAGTAGCTCCTTTCCTCCCTGCAAAAGAGACTTTTTTGTGAGTGTCTTCAGACTGTTGTGAGGCAATTCTCAATTTCTTTCTGCGACAGCATTGAAATTCTTCTTGGGGAGAGCACTGATACGTCGTTTATACTTTGACACTCCGAGAGACATTGATTCTCGATTGGGGAATGTTCGAACACCTACCACAGATACATTTGAGTACATAATAAAGTATCTCAGTGCCTCGATACTCTTCTTCAACTTGAAAACGTAATAAGACGAGGGGTTATGACTATGGGTTCTTCTGTGAGAGCTGACGCTCGATAATCCACTATTGCATCAGACTAATGGTCATGCTGGGACAGTCTGCCGCATCAGAAATCGATGAATGATTCAGCTGCAATGAAATGATGAACTGAAAACATGACGTCGATGTGAAATGCGAATTGACTTTGGAAGTAGAGAGGATGTAGAAATAATTATCAATTGTTCTCCCCAAAAAAAGTGCTATCAAAATCAGAGAAAAATTGACAAGTATTTATTGAAAATGATGCTTGCAAGCTTATCTCACTCAGTTACACACAGCCTTCTCACAGGGTTTGCAGTGATTGTCAATGCTTTTGATCGAAGATTATTGCAGAAATGTTCCTTTTAACAATCTTTCATCAAACATAACCTCTTTCGAGCTGTCAGAATCTTCGGGCTAATGATTTCCCTTATGCCAATGTCCCGTATCACAATGCAGATATGTATTTCTATTTCCCGCACAGGTACAAATAAGATGATTAATCCTTCATCAACAATTATGTTGTTCAATTTAATGTTTTTTTTTCATGAAAAAATGAACTAATATTGTAAACACACATACAAACAGAGAGAATAAAACGCCAAAGTCGATAATACAGGAACCATCAATGCTTTGCTGGGGGTGGGGTTAGATCATAATGGGTGCTGTTCACCTCAACCTACCCAAGCAGCACAGTTCCGGAGGGTATCTCCAAGTATACCAAAAAGGCTATCTAATGTCTGTCCAAAAAGGTAACTTGTGTCTAGAAGTTACCTAGAAATTAACTAAAAGTTATCGTATGACTGCAAGATACCTTTTGGACGGACATTAGTCTGCCTTTTTGGTATACTTTCAGATATCTTTCGCAAGGTTTGCTACTTGGGAATGATTGCCAGGAAATCCGCCATGTTCGATTTCTCGATTGAATTCGATTCGACCCATGTCATGTCTTTTTTATATAAGCATTATTATTATTATAAAAAAATAAAAATAAAATGAATTTAAAAAAATTATAAAAAAATAAGGAAAAAAAAGGAAGGATCTTTTTTGGTAACGCGGCCGTTAGACTGTTGACTCTGTCCTAAACAGTGGAGCCAATAAACTTCAAATAATAATTTTTTGGTAACGGAAAAGGATTTGATAAGGGATTATAGGGTAAAGGATAACATCTCCGAGTAAAACATTTGATGGTCATGTTTTTTTAGCCCTTATACGAATTAATGCATCGAGTTTTCGGCATCCTGAGTTAATCAACAATTGGAACTCGGGAAATTTGGCCTCAAGGCCTACCGATTTCAATTCCCGCCAGTCATTAAAAATCAATAAATGCACCGCGTATCTCTATGAGTAAAGATTTCAAACAATCATTGGATAGAGGAAAACATAATTCTCGTTATTCCCTTCTTCGACACAATAATATTTCCTCTCTTCTTTTCTTGAAACGTAATTTCTTGATTGGGAGATTGAATAAATACACGCGGCACATCGGATAGCCTGCCATTAGTATGTATTTGAAGGCTGCGTGCGCAACTTTTAGGTTACGTGCAGCCAATTTTACCAGACGGTACAAGGTGGTGTGTTACGTCTTTCCATATCGTAAGGTAACCCGCATATCACCAGTGACGTGCGCGTTGTTGACAAAAGGTAATCGTATGTATGTGACGCCTGCGGGTGAAATCGAATAAATTTTGTGATTCACCTCTCCTATCTTTCCTTCACTTCCCGTGGTCATCACCGTGAAAACAAAAAAAAGTAGGAGGATTATGAGAGTTGGATTGGTTTGGAACGTCGATTGTTGAGACCAGTTTTGTGGGTGAATCTTTATATTTTTTTCAACTTTTCAAGTTATTTGCCTTTTTCCTTTTATTGTCCACAACATTGATCATCAATTTGGTACGCATCCAGACATATATTATTTTTTTTAAAGATTTTACATTTCTGATTTGGTAGAAATAGGAGTCACGTAAGAAATTACAAATTGGCTTGTTTAATACTCTTCTGCGTTTCTTATTTATTTTTTTTTATTTTTTCGAGATTATAGGATTCTTACTTTACTACTAATCCAGGTGATCCTCGTGTTAAAGGGTGCAATTATCCTCCAATTTCTATGGCTTCTGTTCATGTGGTTTTTAGGGAGGGTTTATTGGAATGAAGTGAATGAAGGCATCAACGATGCGGTGTGTTTGGAAAGTTAGGAAGTATTTTGTGTTCACATGCTTTATATTTCTACTTATTTATGGACTACTTGCAGAGTGCATTGATCTATCCATAATGGCCCCTTAAAGGCCCTTTGAACCTCTAAATGTCAATTTTTCGCTGCCAAAGACATACAAGAGTCTATTGGAGAAACATACTTAGCCACGAATTAATAAAAAATAATTACTACAAAATATACGACTGATGGATGCTGTTGATATGTGCGTATTTATTTAATCAGTTCAGTTGATATAAGCATCAAAGAATCATCATTGAAGAGGGTATCCGATTAATTCATCCCAGGATAATTCGTCTCACAAATTCATCCCAAATAATTCCATTGGAATTTGATGTTTGGGATGAAATTGTCGTGGGATTGATTTTTTTTTGGATGAATTTGCTTGGGGTGAATTATCCGGGATGAATTGGTTTGGGATGAGTAGTCCGGGATGAATTCACCTAGAACTGTTGAAGAGTATGCGACTACTATTGCTTCCGAATGGAAGCTTTGTAATCGCTCAATTTCAGTTTTCAATTTTTTGTGTTAGGGTAAGTAAGTACGGTCTAAAAAGTCCGAATTTGCGATTTTTAGATGGTGTCTGCATGTATGTATGTATGAGTGTGTATTTATGTATATATGTGGTCTTTTTTCTAAATTTTTTTTCGCATTTTTTGATAAGGAATCAATCGAATTTCATGAATTTTTTCATGAATATAGACTTTAAGGTATATTCTAAGACAATAGCACTCATAAGTTAGTCTCTATGGCTTTCCGAAAACAATTCTAAATAACGTCATTTATTGCATGCTCATAAGTTATTGAGCTTTTCTATCCTCATATGTTGATGTAGGCCACAATAACTGTTCGAATCAAGTAAGCAATTATTTGTTAATTAATTATTTGAATTAAATAAGAAATTATTTGACGAAATTTTCATTTTTAGAGTTGAATATCGCAGAAACTATATGTATACCTCAAAATTTTACAAAAAATTCACAATATTCGGAATTTTATCCATCTATCACGGATTAGTTTTTTTACAACATCGTAAGAACCGTTTTCTCATAAGATAGAAAAATCGAGATCGGTGGGGGGGGGGGAGGCATAACCCCCTTGTGGCCTATGCCTCGCGTGTCAGAAGCCCCCAATTAATTATTTATTATCTCCTAAACTGTGAAGTATAGCTGGTTAGAATTTTTGTCAAAAGCAGGGGACTATTATAAACATTATCTATGAAAAACATGGGGACAATATTAAGAAAAACGTGTTTCCTAGGGATATACAGTAATCAGCTCTATTCATTAACACCAATTAAAATTCAATTTTTATTACACTGTCCGTAACGGACATTGTGAATAAAAAATTATGTTTGTCATTCGGCTGAAAACGACTTTTCTGACTCGTATGATTGCATTCCTCGGCTTCGCCTCGGTCTGCAGACCTCACACCCGTCAGAATAGTTTTTGCGGTTTTTGTGATGGACATAAATCAATTTTTCAACAATCGCTAAAAAATTATTATCAAGATGGAATTAGTCATAGCTCAAAACATTTATAATACCCTCTTGGTTCTATCAGAATATGTGACGGTTCGCACAATTCGTTGTTAAGAAAATCGCTTTTTTTTCATGATTACTGAAAGAATCATCAGCAAAAACAATTAAGGTGTTTCGGCTGATAAGTCAAAATAATGAAAAACAAATTGGAAAATACACGGGAGAAAATTCTGAGTATGCTGCATCATTGAGAATTCTTGCACATTTTTTTCAGATCTCAGTCTGAAACAAAAAAATTATGAAATTTGGATGTTTTTGTAACTCCTCCACCTATAACCTCCGAGGTTACCCCACTCTCAATTTGGGAAATTTCCATGGCACCCAAAAAAATAATGAACTATTGAAGAAAAACTAGTGGGTGATAAATTAAATCTTTCTTGAGAACACGCATAAGTTTCAGATTTTTTCAGATTTCATAAGAACGTTATATGAACAAATAATTCGGAAAATTATGAGTCTCGGGGCATTTACGCCCCCACGCGCAGGCGTGTGATTCGAATGTCAGTAAGCAACATGGAAAAGATATGGTTTGGACCATGGAGCTGAGAGAGAGAAGATACTCGACGGATTTACCAACTTGAGATGCATTTTAGTATTATTTCAATAATTAGAAAAACATCCACTAAAAATTATTTGACACCCGTAGATGATGAGAAAAAATCAATCAATCAATCTGATAAATAAAATCAGTATTCAAAAAATGTTTAAACGTACACGTAAATAGTTACTTGAAAATTGGAAAATTTCGTGCTCAGCGATTGAATCAGGGTTCGAGAACAATAAGACTCCCCTTCCGTTTCACTTCCTGTGATCTACAGACGAAACACCTTAAATCAGGGCTTGAAAAGTATACTTCAATGCCTTCTTAATCAAGGTGAAAAATGTTGAGAAGAGCATCATTGCTTATCAAGTTACACAATACCGCCATGAGTTTGTTATATAAAAAATCACTATCTCTATTACAGTCAGGTGCTAGTCTATTGTGTTGAATACTTGTTCATATTGATTCATGTTCCTGACTAACTTCTGACAGAACCTGGGTTAAACTCTGGCTAAATCCTGAATAAAGCCTAATTAAATTCCGACTATGCCCTGATGAAACCTTCATAGAACCTTGATTAAACCCGGACTGAAAACGAATTCGAGTCTTGAGGGGCCTTAATGTAGAATTATTTGACAGAATGAAATAATACGTACAATTTTAATGATATTTCAACTGGTGATAGTAGTATGACATGAAAAAATAAAAGAAGAGAATAGTGAAATAAGAATGTCAAAGAAGAGAACCCAATCGGAAGCTAATTGCTAATTCATTAGCAACAATTACTGCACTCATTTATTTAAAAAATGCAATTGTTCACTTGTTTTTACTTGGAGGAAAATTGTATCATTTTCCTTAGCTCTCCTCCCCCCCCCCCAAACCTTTGGACCTTTTGAGTTTTATCGTGCTGTCAAGTTTTTGTGATAGTCGCCATTCACCTTCCAAAATCCACTCATGAAATATAGAGGTTCTTCATGTATTGGGAAGTCTATAACTTGAATACTCGTGTATTATAAATTATAGTATTATAGATCTATGTATCGGACGGGATTGGGACCTCAGATGGGGGCGGGGCGTAGGTTGTGGACCCTACATGCACGGGTTCACATTTTCGCCACTCGACAGTAGCTCCTTGGGAGAGATAGGTCAACCTTTTGCACGGATTCCTATCCTGTCCGATAGATAGAGTATTCAAGTTCTTGACTTTCCAATAGGAACCCGTGGAAGTAGGTTGCGAGCCCTATCTCTCCCAAGGAGCTACCATGCATCTTGCCAAAGAAGGACCCTCAGCCGTACCCATATCCCAACTCTACCCAAATATCACCACTTATGCTCGTGCTACCCACCACTGAAATCAAGGTTACTGATTTGGCAAAATTTAGTATATTGTTGAGTGCGACCTACGCCCCGCCTCCGTCAGACTTTACAATATTGTCTGGTTTCCTCTTCGTTCGGTAGTATTGCTAATCACATCAACCTCACAAATACACGAATATATAACTTCTGATTCACTTCTGATTGTTTTTCACTTAATTTTTTACAAGTCTTTATGAGGAGTTTTATCTTGCAAATTGAATAACACTCATTTTTAGCATCGCCAGAGTTTTTAAACCTCATCAGTACTTTCTGTAGTGCAAGATTCAAGTTGAGTGATTTGTCTTAAGATTTTATCCGTTATGTCAGTTTTTTAATTCACATCACTGTTCTCCAGGCGTGGGATATACAATATTCGTCTTTTTAAACCCATTCTTCACGATGTCACTGCTCCTTAACAATCTCAAATTGAGATAATTTCTTACAGCTCCATAGGAAATTGCGACGAGGTAGAAGAAGTGTATCAGCCACATTGGCAGATCATAACACAGGAAAACTTTCATTAGTACTTCCAGAAACATGGGAGTCCATAGAACAACTCCGGCAATCAATGATATCTTGAGAATCCGTGAGAGTTTCTCTATTTCCTCAGTTTGATTCTTCACTGTCTGGGGAGACCCTCCATCTTTAATCCTTGCTTTTTCCACCTGAAGTTTACCTTTAGCTGTTTCTACTGCTTCAAAACTGTCATGTGTTGATCCAAACCAACCGAAATTTGAGAGCTTGTAAGGGCCCGATGAATTTGAGCCAATTGAAGACACTGAAGATGCCAAAATTCGATCTGAAATTTCTAACTCTTCGGGTATATTCAACCATACATAATGAAAACGCATGTATAATATTGTGGACAATAATATTGGCCCAAAATAAATGAAAACTACCAATAAGAATAGGTAAATTTTCAGAAAGTTTGTGGAGATAAAACATTGACTCTTCAGACAGGTCGGAGTGGTAAATTTAGCATAATCACCATCAATTTTCTCATCCAATATAAATATTTGGTGCAACCTCCCTTTTTGAGAAAGTTGTGGTTTTAGTCTATTTCTAACATGCAATCCGCTGTTGTAGATTTTCTGCATAATATTTTTCAAAGTTTCCTCAGCCGATGTGATTTTATTAGATTTTGTTGATGTTATTAAAGGACTTTGATGGCTAGTCATGAAAAGTAATGGCTCGGTAAAGGCATCAGCGATATACTGAGTGGACACATTGGTCATCAAATCTTCGAATAGTTTAACGTCATCTTTTTCAATTTGTCTACTTGGAATTTCCACGAAATTAGTAACATTCAATAACGACATACTGTCATAATATCCTTCAGGTCTCTGGAGTTCCATTCCCGAGGATTCCAAGGCTGACTCAAGGACGTCATAAACTTTAGAAACAACCTCGTCAAACACTGAAGAATTTGGTGGTAGTCTGTTCAGTGCTAGCTCATTGATATAATTGTTTTGATTAACCAGTAAATACCTAGACGAGTTGGAAGTTTCAACGCCGTGATCACTAATAACGAAATAGCAATTTTCGAAAAGAAAATTCGTTGTGAAAGTACAAGTCTTATCAGCGCCTGGTATATCTATCAATCTTTCGTGATCAGCAAAAAGTAAAATTATTGTTGACAAAATTGGGATCATCCATTGACTAGCTATGCTCATGAAAGTTATAGTTTTGTTCCTTTCGTTTATATTCCTAAACAAGGTTTTCTTTCTTTGATTGGAAACATCGAAATTCATCCCACTTCTGCACTTCTTGTAAAGAATTTCCACATCACAGTTGTACTGAATTGACATAGATAATAAAGAAATAAAAGAGTTTGCAAAAGGTATCAAGAATAACGAATAGTTCATCAGAATTACTTGCAAATCACAATTAGCAGTTTTGTTTTCTTCATCGTTGGTTTCGTTGATTATTTTGAATGACTTCATGATGCCATTCTCCGAAGAACCTCCAGAGCTTTGCGGCGTTATCTCTTTGTAGTGATTGTAAAACAGTAACATAGCTATTAAAACACTACTCAAAATATCTGATGTTACTAAGATGTATAATGATGAAGATCTGCATTGTTTGAAGTTTCTTTTCAATAAGACAATGAAGGATATCACACTCGAAAAAATTAGTACGGTTGCAGCAATTCCGTTCACGATTGAATTCATTTTTCAAATACTAACGCTTATTTCACGTTCCTATATTTGCTTTCTATAGAAACTCTACGAGATGTTTAAACTATGAGAGTTTTTTCTAGAATGACGGTCTGATATTTTTGCAAAATAATATGCTGGTGATGCATGGAGGCAACAGCAATCGATAACAAACGTAACTGTACATAGTCTCGCTATAGGGGTCTGAAAAAATAATTATCAGTTATATTCGGTGTTATCCTTCGAATTGATGGCAAATAATGTCATAACCATAAGATTTCCCTTGTAGATCATACAATCTAAGAGCTAAGTGTTTATTTTTTTTCAATTACAGAAAAAGCAAATCACAATGTCAGTACGACGCAGAACCGATTCGTCAATGACGCAGAGAATATGGGATGCAATAAAGATAACAATAAACCAAAGGAGTTTACCAAGCAACGATCGCATTGTGAGGCACTTTGCGAGAGTTTACGGTGTGGCCGAGCACGCTGCCCAGGAAGAATTGAATAAAGCAGTAGCAGATGGATTAGTTTTTTTAAAAAAAGTACAGTCAAAGGGGGGTATCGAGCAGGAGAGTTACCGACTCCCCTTGGAGCCACCTGAGGACGATGGATACGACTGGTACTGTTACGATTGCCATAAGGCAGGCCTAGTCGAGGCTTGCAAACAATGTTTCCGGGTTTATCATCCCAATTGCCACGTACCCAGTGATTCCGATACCAAAATTTGCGCTTTCTGTGAGAAGATTAATAATGATTCATATCCCGATATTGTTGCACTCAATCACATTCTTGGCTTCACCTGTGGACATCTGAAAGCCAAGTTGCCACAAGAAATCACGAATAGAAAAATTGTGGGGGACAATTCTACTGGGGAGGTACCTCAAGGAGGGATCGTTGGGCCCACATGGGTCAGTGAAGGAGAGGATGTTTGGAGACCTGCCATTCTCATTAAGAATCATATGGATTTGACCATTATGGAAGGGAAGACTAAGCAGAATGAGTATAAGAATCTTGCTGAATTCCAGGCTGATGCACACAACATTCTACACAATATCATCATTTATCATGGAAGTATGTTGTGGATTTCAATGAATGAATTATTTTAACTTTAAAATTACAAAAAGGGTCTAGCCGGATAAGCATGGTCAATTTGCCCCCAGCGAATTTCAATGCGGTAATTTTTTCACATATTCAACATCTAAAACAATTTTGTGCTAAATTTCAGATCATTATATTGATTCCCGGAATTTTAATAGGGGAAACACCAGTGTTTTTAATTTCATTTTTTCTTGCGTACTTGGACATAAAACCTAATAATCTGAAAAAATTCTAAAAAATCAAAAACATAGAATTGAAGAATATATTTTTTGTTTTATTTTTTATTGGCTTTTGTTTTTAACATCCCGACCCGAAAGAAGAATCATCTATACGGGTCTATTACTTGATCATTATAACTAGACCTACTATTGTCTAATTTTTTTTCCAATCAATGCATCTCCATGTAACTTAGAACTGATTCATTTCTGAAGATGATTGCCTCAGCGGTTCTTTGGTAATTCGCAAAAAACGTGAAACAAGCCGTGGGTAGCGAGAATATGACGACGAGCATATGATAGTGAGCATGTCACCTAGTGATGTTTTAATGCTTCCTTCCACGTATGAAAATATCCTATAGGATTTTCTATAGCATATCCTATAGGAAATCGATGGAGAATTCGAATATTTCCTATAGGATTTTCCGGGTAGGATTTTCTATAGGATTTCATATGAGATTTTCAACAGGATTTCCTATAAAATTTAGGGGTATAAAGGTCACAATGAGGGTCAAACGTATCATATGGGGGTCATATATGGGTCCTAAAGGGTCATATTAGTTATTGAAGGGTAATATGGGGAACATATGGAGGTTATATGGGGGTCATACGGGAATTTTATCAGGGTCATATGGGGTCACATAGGAGTTGTCACATGGGGGTTATATAGGAATTATATGGGGGTCATATAGGTAGTATATGGGGGTCACGAGGGTCATTTGATCCTCATGAGCCTCCTATGACCTTTGTATGACCCTCGTATGTCCCCATGTAACCCTCATGGGACTTATATAGCCCACATATGATCCCTACATGATCCCCACATGACCTTCATATGACCTCCATGTGATACTCACATGACCCTTATATGACCCCCATATGACTCTAATTTTGACCATTATGACCTTAAATTTCATAGGAAATCCTATTGAAAATTTTATAGAATATCCTATAAGAAATCCTATAGAAAATCCTATCTGAAAAATCCTATAGAAAATGTTTGAATTCTCCATAAGATTTTTCCATACGTGTCCACGAGCTTAGAATCTCGTTTCGCTCGATCACATCGCGGTTTTCGGGCCCAATAACATAAAATATTCTATGTCATACGGCGATAAATGTATTACCTGACGGATGTGATTATAATCCTCGCCTTCGGCTCGAATTATAAAGTCACATTCGTCCGATGATACTTTTATCGCGTAATGACATGATGTACTATTTTTCACTCTCGGGTATTTCTCCCCATTTTTGCAATTTGTGTCCTTCTCTCCCCCTCCCCTCCAATTCAAACTCTTTCAACCTAATATATCGCATTTGCTGAAGGTTTGAAAACAACCTAAATTAGTGGAAAACCTGACCAGATAAAGTCGTGGCCTCCGAGATTCCTAAATTACTTTCCGAAATTACTTTCAAATCCGTATTTGTTTGTAATTACTCTTTATTCCCCTCCTACCTCATTAAATTCCCTTTTTTAATTTAAAAAGGGGGGGCGGGGAGAGAAAGGCACAAATTGCAAAAATGGGGAGAAATTTCCGAGAGTGAAAAATAGTACATCATGTCATTAGGCGATAAAAGTATTGTCGAACGAATGTGACTTTATCACAGTATTATAATGTGACTTTATAATAGAATGGTCTGAAACTTCAAAATACGAAATTTGACCATTTTGTATATATGTGGGGGTGTCCAACTTTTAGAAAATCCAAGAATTAAAGGACTAAAATGATTGCGAGAAATCTGAAATTTTATCAAATTTTAGGAATCGATGAGAACTAACTCTGCTCAATTTCAGCGCAATCGATCTAGCCATTTTTGAGAAATCGCCATTTGTTTCTAAATCGTTTTTCGCAAATCCCCTATAGAACAATCCGTGATCGTGACACTGGTCCTTCTTCTGGTTTTCACACTAATGTCTCTCTTCCTATTTGACGCAACTTATGTTTTATGCTCATTCGAAATTGTATTAAATAAACTTCAGATTGACACGTGAATCATTCCATTGTGATCATTTTTCATGAAGTTATAGCTCTTTTAGGCAAAAATTGGTTTTTCGTGCTTTGCTTGAAAATTCAACTTTGGCTGGATTTTTTCATCTTTTTTAGGGGGGGGGGGGGTCTCGCCACTTTTTTCAAGTCCTAAAAATATTTGACGGAAAATTTTTTCATTTTTTTTATACGTTTTTTAGGTATGATGAAAAAAGTGGAAGCATGCATGAGTCATCACATTATCTCAATTTTACGACACTATTTGTTTGTTTTCTCCTATAAGGAGATAAGCAAATCCAAATCCCATGCGATTGATTTTGCGAGAGATCATATCAAGTACCAAAAAAATCGAAAAAATCAAAAGATGTAGGAGGAGATACGATTTTTCGAATCGATTAATTTCAAAAATGGACATTTTCAATAGGAAAAAATGAAAAAAATGCTTGGAATATATATACCTTTCAGAAAACAGTCATAATGTGATTGAAAAAATCAGCATTCCCCCCCTCTGTAAGTTGTTTCTCCTTTTTTTCTTCATTGCTCCTCAACTTAGGAGGTGAAAACAAACCGGTGAACGATATTGGCGAGCAGGGGGGGGGGAGGGGGAAATCTCATTGAATTCATGACTTAGGTGATTAAATTGGCTCTTATTCAGAACGTCAAACCGTCAATGTTTACGTTTTACGTGAAACCCAAACATTGAATGGTCATCAAACCTCAGTCGTTTGCAGTATTTGATTTGTGTAAGTTATTTGAGATAGTGTGTTGAAAAGAATTGAGCAGTATTACTCGAGTACTCGACGGAAAAAATGCCCAAACTTCCAAAGATGATTTTTTTTCAAAAAATTAGCGAAGAAGCATTGGAAGACAACTGAGGAATTGAACCATTTGGAAGTTGCTGATGATTACTGTGAAGATATTGATTGTGGTCGACCAAATGGTGATTCAGTTCAAGAAAACGTTTCAAGTGATTTTTGTTGTGAAAATAATGGACCTCAACCATCTAGCAGTAATAACAACGCTGAACGGAATGGTGCAAGTGGTAATGAGAATCTTGCCTGAACGAATAAAAAATATTGATGATGGTGTGAATGCGCAGATTGCTTCAGACCAGAGTACTGCTACGTACTCTGAGTACTGCCATGGCCGTGGCCACGGTCTTTGGGCCGCTTGCCATATGGCCTTTGCCTTTGACCTTTGTGACCTGTGTGCCCGTGCGGCGCCCTGACCTTTAAGGACCTTTAAGGTCATAAGGGCCATAAGGGTCACAAGGTACAACAAGGTTACGAGGGTCAAGAGGGTCAAACTCCCGTACTTGATTATTTGATTATAAGTCAAATAAGATCAAATGTTATGGGCATGTCACATACTGAAAATTTCGTATTTTTTTACCGTTTTGTCCTGAATTACTGACTTTTGGTTCAATTATTATAAAAACTCTTAAATAAATTATGAAGTTTATTGAATAAGCTTTAAATTGAGAGATGAATCAATCAATTTCGACAATTTTTCCCAAAGTTATAAGAGTTTTTGTCAAAAATGAATTTTTTCCTGTTTTATTTGAAAATTTAACTTTTTCTGTATTTTTCTATCTTTTTGAGTGTAATCAGCGGAAAAATAAATATTTCATTTTGAAGGACATTGTTCTTTCTCCAAATTGTAATGTATTGAATGCGATTTGAAGTTATTGGAGATTGCCTTTCTTTTGAACGTCATGCCACACCTTGAAATTCGGTCTTTACATCCAATTTACCATACTCAACGAGATCTTTAAGGATAATCGGGCGAGCCCGGAGGGTTAGAAACAAAGCAGCCATTATTTTTCTTTTTTTTACGTATTCTTAAAATGATGGGAAAGGCGTGTGCAAAGTTTCAGACTGCTGGGAAGCATGATTAATTTATTATGAATTTTTGAAAAAGTGGTCTATTAACCCGTGATCTTATAGAAATCACAAAAAAACTGCAAAACCCAAGGAAAAAATACAGCCAAAGTCATGAAACTTTAGCCACATTTAGAACATGTGATCAATGATTTTTTGAGTGAAAAAGATTGTCGCCTAGAAGCATTGTTTATTAATAATAGCGAAAAAAGTACTGAAAAATGAAATTTCTGCATACGCAGCCTAAACGAGCAGCAACGTCCCAAGTACCGATCGGGTGGGGGTAGCGCGGTCAATTTAAACGTCTCTTAAGAGAGAGCGATGAAGCGTTGTCATTGGAGCTCCCTCGAGCCAGTGGTACCAGCTCCTGGTGAAAAAACAACTAGCGACGATGTTGCCACTTTTTAGCATGGATTAATATTTTTTCATTGATAAAAAAAAGACAATCTGAAAACCATTCAATGTGTGGAACAGATACAAAGAAATTTGAGTAGTTCCAAAAATAATTTTTAACTGGAGATACTCCCTAATATTGCCTGAATTTTGAATCCGAATGGGAAATTTTTTTTTGTTCAGCGATTGGTTTTCGGCAGGACACAATAGAAACCCCTCCGCTTTACCTCCTACATTTCCTCCTCGCCCGATTATCCTTAAAATAATATAAGGAAGGAATATATAAGGATATTTAGGGTTACTGCAATTTTGATCCTCGGAAAAATTCTCCCGAAAATTTCCGCATTTGTGCGGAGATTTTTCCCGCTGAGATTTTTTCTGGGATCAAAATTCCGGTCGCCAATATTTAGTTACTAGTGCACTGTTAAAAATTTCCGACCCAAAATTATTACACATGTGTAGGAAGTAATTTACATCATACGGTATTATAAATTTATCATACTTTTGGGTCTCATACCATCTGAGAAAATTCACATACCAGTATAGGAATTTTCATATACACGTCCTGTAAAATTATATCTTGATATTATAATTTTCTGATACCCTATTATAATTGTCCTATATATGTGGGGTACCATTGCTCTGAGATAAGATGAAAAAAGAAAAAAAATTCAGTTAAGCATTCCTCTCAACAAATACAATTTATATTTATTGTTAACTACTCTCGGAATGCTACCTGTCAAGCCTATAAACCGAAATTAAATTTTTTTATCGCAGCGGGGTTTGAACCTAGGACCTACGGACTCGCAACCTAACGCGTTACTACGGAGTTATCACGCAATTCGTATTGATGATGGTTCGCATCGTCTATATGAATTATACCCTCATGTTCTTGATCAACCACGATTTTGTATGAATTAATGACAGTTTCTCATTCTAATTGCTGAATGATTTCATATCAAAATGGCCTTTGGGATAATTCTATTATTATTCTTCAGAGACTCTAAATTATTGTTCAATGGATGTTGTCGATTTATGACTTCTCATAAAAGATGGAAGAAACATGGGTCCATCGAATATTTAACCGAAATGATTCCAATTGTTTATAATTAATTATAATTAATCATTCTCATATCGGATTCTAATCATACTATGCCTCCATTGGAAATGATGGGTAGAATTGAAATAATAACTCTGAGTTTAATTTAATTGTGACTCTTTATTCAATCGCATGTAGAAGACGCATCTCGATCTTTACTCTAACTTCGTTAGTCGGAGACTAACTCCAAAACCATAAGGACCAGTACACTGGACTATTTGATACGCATTTTCCCTTTGTCCTTTGTTCTACGTTTTGTTCAGAGTATTTGTAGTCATCCATCATGTGGTCGCCACGTAATGTAAACACAGTTTTACGAACTTTAGGTTCGAGAATTTTATGGGCTGACACAGAAATGTGTCAAGCTGCGTTGAGGGTGATTGCTGAATCCGATTTCTTTCCTTGAAATCCAACAACCTCCGTTATAGATTTATGGGAATTGCAAAAATTTTACGAATTCAGTACCCAGATATTACAACATTATCTGAAATTAGGCCAACAAGGTAAAGAACTTATCATTGGGTATCATAAAATTACAATATGGAGTATTAATTCTAAGGTACGCTTAGATGAAACTCCTATCGCGAATCACGAAAATATTGTACTACCATGATGAAATTATAATTCAGAATGAATTTTATCACATTGTATGATGAATTTCTTAAACTTTCCTTGATTTTTGCAATCCTTATAATAAAATTAAATGGTCCTGTTATAATTTTTGAAGAATTGTGTCTTAGTTTGATTTTTTGATGCAAGTATCAGAATTTTTCCATACGTTTTTGTCTTATGACACTTTTATAAGTGTGATAAATTTATAATTTTTTTAACAGAGTGCCGCCGCGGCCGCGACGTTGATGCCCTTTCATTATTCTGTTTCTCATTTTTTCCTTGTGTTTCTTACAAAAATTAATGATTCATCATCGGCTTAGTAAACTGAGTATTAAGATTAATGGACACAATGTTTATCGGTTCATCACCTGTTCAGTTTCAATATTTCAATAAGTGATTCACTAATTCTGAATTTCTGTGCTCACTGAAAAATGTTCTAACTATAATTATAATCAAAATTCATTTCAGAGTGCGAAACAATAATTATTCAAGTTCTCACAACCCAGAATTGTTTTGTGTTCGCCACCCCTTTCATTCTCTTTTACACCATTTCAAAAGCATTTAATTATTTTTGCTGAAAAAATTATATGACCAATTTTGATACTCCTTCGCAAATTCGGAGTATTTTCTCCTCATTCATAATCTTTTACACAACTTTATTCAACGATGCCATGAACTTGAAATTTTGATGAATCATCTGAAATTTTTTCAAATTCTCTATGAAATTTCGAAGTTCTTGTGAATTTTGCTTGGAAAACGTGGAAATTTAGGTGAAATTATGTTCTCAGATTTTTCAAATTATTTTTTCTTTCCCATTTGAATCAAAGTACAGTAGTTGGGGTCGCGTGACCCCTTCACATCAATTTTATTTGGTAGATTCCGCCTTTTCCTATCAATTGTTCTTCTATGGTTTATTCAAAAACTCTAATATTTGAGAGATACTGAAAATTTGTTCTAATTTTCGAAAAACTCGTGGATTTTTTTTATTTTTTCAGAAAATCTCATAATTGTTTTAAATTCTCTGGAAGTTCCTATAATTCATCCCCTATTCATCCTATTTGAAGTGGATTTTGTAAAGTTGAAACAGATCGTCACGAATTCCCTAAAATCTTAATCTTCCTGTTTTGGCTTTGCATTTTTATCTCAGTCAAACTGAAAGGCTCCTTTTTCATAGTCGCTAGCGCCGCCGTGGCCGCGACGCTGATGCCCCTTTCTTATATCCTTTTTCATTTTTTTCCTTGTGTTTCTTTCAAAAATGAATGATTCATCATCGTCTTATTATACTGAGTGTTAAGATTCATAAAAATAATGCTTATCGGTTGATCGTCTGTTCAATGTCAATATTTCAATAAGTGATTTAGCAATTCTGAAATTCTGTGCTCCTTGTACAAAGGTTCTAACTATAATTATAATCAAAATTCGATTCAGAGTATAAAACAATAATTATTGAATTTCTCACAACTCAGAATTTTTTAGTCTTCGCCGCTGCCTTGACTCTCCTTTACACCTTTACAACAACATTCAACTATTTTTCTGGAAAAATTATAAGGCCGATTCTGATGCTCTTTGGCTAATTCGGAGTATTTATCGTCATTCATGATTTTTCTTACATTTTGATTAGATATTATAGGACTTAAAACCTGAATCATGAATCATCTGAAATTTTTTCAAATTCTCGATAAAATTCCGAAATTTTTGTGAATTTTTTTTGGAATGTTTGTGAAATTGTTGAGAATATTCGATAAATTTCTCGAATTTTTCAAATTATGTTCGACCTCGTAATCCTTTCATATCATCATACATCCGGAAAAAACTGGCTATCCTCTGAATACCATCGCATGTTTCCAGCACAAAATTGAAACTAAAAACTTGAAATGATAGTGTGACTTCTGCACCATCCTTTTTCGTTAATCTGAAATTTATCTTAATAATTCACAGTGTATGACACAAATATCGTTATTCTTGTTCTCTACAATGTTTAAATTTGGATTTTTTTTTTTTTTTCAAAGTGAAAAAATTGATCATGGTTTTCATTGTCGCATTCAAATTCTATAATCGCATAATTTTACCTACTGATTCCAATCAACTTTCGAAAAAAACCTACTGAACGCAACATTCAGAAAGTTAAATAATTCTATTTTCGATTTGGACAATTATAATTGCTTCAGCATCCGAGACTATCGAGTAATTCTCTTAGAATTCTTTAATGCCTAAAGGAGGTTAGGCGGTGTATAAGGTGAATTTGAGAGTGAATTTCTGTGGTTCCCGGTAACTTAGTCGGTAAGAGTGCCCGGCGCGTATCTGGGAGACACGGGTTCGATTCCCAGCTGGGTGAAGCGGAAATTTTTTCTCTAAATTCTAATTCTCTTAGAATTTTTCAATTTCTAAGAGAATTAATTTAATTCTCTAAGAAATTAATAATATTATCATTTTTTATTTGTAATTTTTTTTTTTTTTAATTAGGTACAGAATGTTCACATGTTGAATGAGAATTCAAGTAACTTGAAAGTGTTCATCTTCATGCGGTTAAAAAATGTTGAATTGCAGTGAATTTTCAGTGGAATTTTACACTTCGTGGCCTTTCCCTCTCAAACTCCTAAAATTTACTAAATAAATAAATAAATTGGGTGGTGCCAGATGATATGACCGTTGTGGTCTTTTACCTACCCGTCCCAGTACCTACGCGGTACCCCAGCCTAATTCCCTGCCCGCACTTACCTCTAAGCTAACTTATATCTAACTCCACATAACTAACTCCACATGCACTGGGTTCGTTTTCCGGCGATGAAAAAATCTTTCATCACCGGGACTCGAACCTGCGCTCCTGGGACGCTTTGGTTTATAGGGCCAGCACGCTGACGACGAGCCCAAAGACGTCCTCCCTAAAATTTACTATTAAACTGTCCTTAAAATTTCAATTCAACAGTATAACTGTTTTTTTCAACAGTATAACGGTTATTTACTCATAATTATGAGGGAATATTGAAAAAATATGGAAAAAAATAGAAAGTCAACTTTTCGAAGTAGACTAATGAAATTATTGAAAAATTGCGATTTTCGGAGACCATGACTTTTTTCTACAAATGATTCAATCATAATAAATTTTTAACTCAAACAATAATTTTTCCTGAATTGTACTGTATCTGCATTGAAAAAATTACTTTTTTTTTGTTAATTTGAACCATTCTATTATTCATTCCTAAGAAGAGAATATTGAAAAAAGCAAGTATTTATGGAATTTTGTTCGAAAGCCGCTAATTATCCATCCTTTATTTTCGAGCTTTTCCTATCTAATTCAATTGATAAATTAGATGATTGAAAATCTTTGAATGAAAAGTATTCCGACTTTCTTATTCCACCGATAAAATTCAATATTCTTTGGTTTTGTGGTATAAGTACTGATTGCAATTCATAAAGCGTTTAAAAACAAAAATCGAATAAAAAAATTGCAATCATATTATTTATGTAAGTTACGAATTTGGTCTGAATCATTTAGAAAAACATGAGATTAATTTTACTTCCGAATGGAAACATTGTATTTGTCGAATCCAAAAATGCCAACATTTGTATCAGGATAACTACTTTTGGACTCAGGAGTTCGAATATGCAATTTTTAGACCATGTCCGGATGTATACTATATATATGTATGTATGTGTATGTATGGGAATATGTGACTGATCGTTTTTCGAGGATGCAATATTCTTCTCAATGCCATCCTGACCAAGTTCGATCATGGCATTGCATCATTTTTTGTTGAAAAAAATCATTTTGAAACCAATATTTTTGGTGCAATGTTCGCTGCCAACATGGAGGCAATGTCAATAAATTGAATACAATAAATCATGGAATTCCATTCAAATTCCATCGTTATAGAAATTCACATGTGGAAGTGCATTGCTAATTTATGAGCCAAAATATATTGACTATGTTGTGACGAAAGCAATTAACCACGTTTATTTTATTCCACTCTTGACATCAAGTCAAGTTCATCTAATTATCAATCATTTCAACTATCTTTCAAATTTTAACATTCATCACACAAAAATAATTTCACATTCCCGTCATTATAAACCAATCCATGTGTAGAAAATATGCACTGATGTATTCAATGTATACACGATGTTTGTTTCTTAGTTTAGTTTATAAGCGATAAGTCCACTTTATAATTCACGCGCTTTTTTAGACAGCGCTGTCGCGGCCGCATTGCTCTACCTCATGGAAGTTCATGCGTCTTTCGGGTCTTTCGCCCGCCGCCATGACACTTCCAAATGCATGTTCTCCGCCATGGCAGTTTGCATTGCATGCTTTCTCATTAAGAGGATTATCAAACGATGAATTATATACGATAGAAGAAAATGCGGTGCAAAATGACCATTCGGAAGTGTATTGCTAATTTATTAGCAAAAATAACCATACTATATTATGAAGGAAAAAGCAATTTCCCAAACACCCAAAACATATATTTTTCAGTGACTACATCTGTGATAAATATAACAACAAGAAAAAATAACAATACTATATGACGACAAACGTAATTTTCCACTTGTTTCATTCCATTCTTGGCTTTCGAGTTATCCAATTATCAATCATCATTTCAACAATTTTTCATTTCACATAGAGAAAACCCGATGAGCAATTTCCGTGCGCTTTCTTGAACAGCGCCGTCGCGACAGCATTGCTCATTCTCATGAAAGTTCATATGAGAATGCGTCCTTCATGCACCGCCATGACACTTTTTACATGTCCTCCGCCATGACAGTTTCCAATGCATGCTTTTTTTATATAAGGATTTTTATATAAGCATAGGACTTTTTCACTTTTACACGTGCGTCCGTTCTCCTTTTTGGCCCCCACCGGAAAGATCGAAATTCGTTTCCGCACGATCAATCATGACAAATCACGTTTCCACCGTAATGCGTATACTATAGCGTATAGTTCATTACAAAATGTTCTATATCATATGCTACCTGAATCGCTCGTGAAAATGCTCATTTACAATGCCTATTCTTTTTTCCAATGTCATCTGTCGGTGATCTCTCTGAAGTTTGTTGTCCCCAATGCCATCTGTCGGTGTTCGCCCTGAAGCTTGTTCTCATTCGAGATATTTCGAGTTCGACTTTGTTCAATTCGAGTTTTTTCTCTCCTGTCTTTTCTAGAATAGGATAAGCGCCGCCGCGGCCGCAAGCGGCCGCGACGTTGATGCCCATTTATTATGCCTTTCCTTTTGTTTCTTTCGAAAATTAATGATTTATCGTCGTTTTAGTCTATTGAGTGTTAAAGTTAATGAAAACAATGCGTCTCGGTTCATTGCTTGTTCAATTTCAATATTTCAATAAGTGATCCATTAATTCTGAGTTTCCATCCTCACTGAATAAAGTTTTAATTACTATTGTAATCAAAATTATATTTAGAGTGCAAAACAACAATTATCAAATTTCTCATAGTCCATAATTTTTTTGTCTTCGCCTCCCTCTTTATTTCTATTTACAACTTGACAAAAGTATTCAATTATTTTTCTAGAAAAATTATGGGGTCAATTCTGATGATCTTTCGCTAATTCGAAGTGTCTTCTCTTCATTCATGATTTTTTTCACAATTTTATTCAACGATGTCATGAACTTGAAACTTTGATAAATCATCTGAAATTTTTTCAAATTTTCTATAAACTTTCAAAATTTATTTATTTATTTATTTAGATAATGCTTCCGGGGAGACCTATGTTGCTCCCATAGCATGGGGGTTACAGTCGTGGCATTAATTGATTTATACAATTCAAATTCGTTTAGAGAATGCAAAGCGAGATATTCTACATAAGATTACAATAAAGTGGCGGCGTTAGGATGATAAGAACAGACTTATTTAAAAGTTAACAAAGCATAGAAAACTAGCGTGTGTCAGTATAAGCATATATAGTACGGAAGCAAAATGGAGTAGGCTACGATTTTAGTTGCAAGTTCGGTCGGTGAAATATAATATAAATAATACAAGGATCACGAACGAGAGGATACATAAAATAATAAATGTGCAATAAATAAGCAAGCAATGGGCGAGCCCCAGCCGGGCATATTCCATAGATATAAAAGAAAGACAAACTAAAATCCTTCATTAGTTAACAAACCATAAACTAGTTCAATATTAATGTTGTCATTTTTTTTCGCACGTCATTAAGCACATAGGAAATCGAAGTCCGCAGCAAGAAGTACACGAATGTAATTCACTCCCCATAAAAGTCTTGTGATTCTGGTCCTCGAGTATTGCATGCTTGGCTAGGTCTGCTCTGGTCATTGATTGGTTTGGAGTTCTCATTGCCTAAAGGTGAGTTTGGTGTCTGCAAGAGATAAGAAAAGAGCCAGTATTTTTAGTCTTTTCAAGGCCAAATCGTATTTTCGCTCAGATCAAAACATTGGAGGGCGAAGTAAAATAAAGAACGAATACATTTGGGAATACGATTGCACAGTAGGTTGCTGACTACAGTATCATCAGGCCCTAACGTGATGTAGGGGTGGAGATGGTGCTCTCTCAGATGGGAGTAAAGGGGACAGTGGAGGAGAATGTGTTGGATTGTTTCGAATGTATAAATTTGGAGGGAGGAACCGTAGGGACAGAGTTGGGTAGGGTGAATCTTTGAAAAACTATTTTTATATGAAAAGGAGCAGTAGAAATTGTTTGCAAGATGGAGTTGTGCTATTGAACGTTTCATGGAAAGGGGGAGGCGGAGACAAAGGTAAAAGGCAGGGGGATCATTAATGAATCTGGGTAACATCACCTGGCAGGATAAGGAGTTCTGACTGCTGATGAAATCTTCACGTCTTATGTGGGCCTCGTAGCTTAGAAAGATCACGTCTGCTCGAGCAGCCCAGGCTACTGGGTTCAGGTTATCCAACAAGTCCTCCGCGTCGTGGCATCGAAGAACGTCTCGAAATTGGGTAATCCAGTTGAAACTTGATGTTCCCTTGATGCTTCTTGAGAGCATTAAGAGTCTCAGCATACAAATTCTGGGGTGGCGACTTGGATCCATTTTCAGCACCGTCATAAACCAGTTCCATATCATTTTCATTGCTTTCAGAGCTAGTCTAACGGTACCAGTCTCTAATCTCACGGCCCAACCAGCTGTGTTTTGCGGGAGCTTCAGGAGGTGTTTAAAGAAGTTAGTTGAATTACTTCAATGTCATCTAGGTTTCCCAGTCCCCAGGACGGAGCAGCATATAATAGTGTCGAAGAAACCAAACTGTCAAAACGTCTTATATACGACGCCCAGTTGTCACAGCCAGATCTTTGGAGGAGAGCCAACGTACTTGATGAAACTATTCTCGCCTTTCCGAGCACAGCCTGGGAGGCGGATTTTGTCTGCGCAGTACTTGTAATTACCACTCCAAGGCACGTATAGGATTGGACAACCTGGAGAGGAATACCACCATATTGCGTGAACCTTGGATCAATGGATTTTAATCGTCCCGTGGCTTTGAAAGCCAGGATTTGGGTTTTCGATGTGTTGACCTCGAGTCCCTTCATGTCACAATAGTCGTGGAGTGTAACAAGCAGACCTCTCAGGCTTACATGTGTGTCGACGAAGAGTACGGTGTCGTCCGCAAACAGCTGCATCAAAATGTCTTTAACTCCGTCAATATTCAACCCCACGTGACCTCTTGAACGGAAGAAACTCAAAATTGGCGACATAGAGGAGGAATAGTAGTGAGCTCAATGTTTCCCCCTGGAGGACTCCCTCAGACACTTGAAATGTGTCTGATAGCTTGCCTGACTGCGGATTCTGGTATTGGCTTGGGGGTATAAAGGGATCAAGATGTTGATAATTGTGGAACTAACACCAATCTCCCAGAGTTTTTGCCACAGCTTGGTTTGAGGGATGCTGTCGAATGCTCTTTTCGAAAGTCTACGAAAACAGCAAATAGTTCTCTTCCTTTCAGTTTCAGTTGGAGGTGAACCGCTGATAAGAGACAGAAAACAGCATCCGTACAGCTACGACCTCCCCGAAGCCCATGTTGTGATTCAGGAAGTATCCCTGAAGATTCCACCCAGATTGAAAGCCTCTTCAAAATCTCAGTGAACAACTTGGTAGTCGTATTTATGAGGGCTATTCCGAGATAATTTGCGAGGTCATCTCTATCTCCCTTTTTAAAGATCATCGTAAGAACCACATCTGCCCAGCTGCTAGGACCCCGTTCTTGGTAGAGGATACTGTTGAATAGGTTGACGAGATGTGTCTTCCATACGGGTGGCAGGGCTTTAGGGGCCTCGTTTGTAACACCTTCCAAACCAGGAGACTGCGTTTTTCAGTCAATTGATGGCGTTATCGAGTTCAAGGAGAGAGATCTCTCTGTCCAGTGCGTGTACCATTCTCACGGAGGGAATCATGGTTATTGCACCTCGGCGAGAATACATTTTGCTGTAGAACGAATTCCAGGTTGTCACTGGCGGGCCCTGATCTGTCCAACCAATAGAGAGTCTGAACTTGCTTACCGCGCCCCAGAAGTCATTGGGACATGCAAGGTTGGTGAACGAGTCAATAATAGCTTTGTTGTACTTTTTCTGTTTTGCATCTAAGGTCGACCTGTAGTTTTTCTTAAGCGCATGGAAGATCCGTTTATCCACCGGGGCGAAGTGGGAGGTGAAACAGGTTTTAAGGGCTCTGGTAACCTCAGACTTGAGTTCGGCACACTCAGAGTCAAACCAGGGTTTAGACCTTCGCGCTGTCTGGGATCTCGAGGCAGCTGTTTGCGGGTTAGGGTGTTTGACTAGTCCATTTGCTCGAGCGGCTTTCCAGATGACTGTTACTAATTTGTCGTGCAGACACTGGAGATCGGGGTCCGGGTCGGTTGGTGTGATCGGGGTTTGGGGGTGGGTGGATTGGAAGGACTGTTTGAAGGGTTCAAGGAGTTCAGGGTTCCAGGTTATTTTGGGGGTAGGGGCTGATAGGGATGAGTGGGTTTCAGAGGGTGTATGTGGGGAGGTAGGCTGTATTCCGCACCAGAGGTCCAAGATCAAGGGGAAATGATCTGAGGAGACGCTATTGGAGAACTTTCAGTCTCTTATCAGGTCGAGATTAGAAGATGAGCACCAAATCGTGGCGTTAATAGTCTCACCGTTCCTTGAATACGTGAAGTTTGCGGGGCTGTCGCTCACTGTCCGCCCGTTGATTATCGTCAGTCGTAGATAGTTCATGAGGTTCAACGCCCGGGCGCATCTTTCGTTAGTCCTAGTCCATCTCAGCAGAGACTCGTGCCTTCAAAAATTAAAACTTCAGGTTCCACCATCTTGCCTACATGCGCGTTCCAGTCACCGTCTATAATGAGGGGTGTATTATCTTCAGATATCCTGAGGTCGTCGATGGCCTCTTGCAACATGGAGATAGCAAGACTGTAGTTGAAACTTTTTTTCTTTTTTATCGTTATTTTACATCGCTTCGACCCGGTTAGGGTATACTGCGATGATGATCAAGACTTTGAATGGTTAGATCGCACCATTCTACCCGGCCGAGATTTGAACTCAGAACCTTTCGCATCTGAAGCAACGAACTTACCCACTGCGCCAAGCCACCGGGTGTAGTTGAAACTCCTGTCCGAACGGAAGCAGACGAGCCCCAAAATTAGGGCCGAGTCGCTGCAGGAGACTTTCAGGAACATCCACCAAGGAGAAAGTTCGAGGACAGTGGCTGAAAGTGAAGACTGATTCTTAATGGCTACTAGAAGACCGCCACAGCCCCTTCCTCGGTCTCTGTTGCTAACAGCATTAGACCAGTAACATGTGTAGCAGTCCAACGCGGCTGGGAGAGGATTCGGTGGGGTGATCCTCATTGCCTCTGATACACAGAGTATATCAGTGGGGTCTAATTTTAGTAGTTCCTCCAGGTGGCTAAGATCATTGGCGTTCCAGTATGCGATCAAGAGACCCCTGGGAGTCACCGACTTGGACGGGATGTTCAATGACACATCCCTCCGGGACCCCCGGGGAGACAAAAATTTTTCTGCTGAGAGCTTTGAGAGTTTTGAGTCTCGGATTGGGAGCTCGTTGTACGACCAGAGGTGTTTGCGAGCTTCACAGAATTGTCTCCTGGTGATTTGCCTGCAGGGGGTGGAGGGGCATTTTTCGAGTTGTTCTTTTTCTTCATCTCCACCAACGCATCCTTCTTTTTGTTCCATACATGGAGGGTACCATCCACGTCGAGTCGATGGTAGCCAGCCTTCGCAGGTATACGTTTCTGATAATACTCCTTAGCAGTATCCCGAATGCGCTTGTCGATACGTCTTTCCTCCTTGGTCAAGTCCATGTTGACATATATATCCTTGGGTTTGTGGAGTTTCATGGCCTTCCAAATCTCAGCTTTCAATTCAAGAGTAGTCAACTCGGTAAAGGTACACATAATCACCCTCACGTGGAAATCTAGGTTTCTATTAATAAATTTAGACCTCTTTGAGTCATCTCATATTATAAAATGGATGCTCACATAGATCAACGGGTGTCCCCAAACGATACTTTTCCCTCTAAAGGCATGTTAACATAAATATTAAATTTTTATTAAGGTATTCAAATTAAATTCAAAGTGCATGGTAAGATGAATTGAACAAGCCCTACCAGCACTTTGCATGACCCAGGGTTCGCGACGGGGACGCGGCTGGTATGAACCCCAAAAAACCCATATGGATAGAGGTTGGCGAAGTGTATGTTTACCGTCAACTCAACTTGGATCATACAACTTTCAGCTTTCCTGGATAAAATGCTTGCTTGGCGAGATTTTACATTTAATTTCAGGGTATTAGCCAGGAATAAGTCGACTACGTTTTTGGTGTTATTGTTGTTGGAGGGGTTAAGGCCGGTGATAATCACGTTATTTTTCTTGGAGATTTTTTCTAATTCTTCCAGTCGCTCTTCAACCTTTCGTGGGATAGAGTCCATCGGTTTCTGGGCCAACATCGCATCAATTTTTTCCTCAACAAGTGCTTGCACTTTGATGGCTAGAGTGGCATCATCAGGAGGGGCGACATTCGCGAGCTGTTCTCGAAGACTGTCGACTTCCTGACTGAGGGAGTCGTACTTCTTGTCTAAACCCTCTTCGACTCTGGATATCTCCTCCTTGACTTCAGATCTGAATTCGTCAAGCTTCTTCTTGTGTTGCTCGGATGTCGTGGTAATAAGTTTTTCCATGTGGTCAAATTTTTTGTTTGACTCCTTCATTTTTCTGAGAATTATAAAAACACGCTGCATGGCTTCCCCCTTGTGGAGATTTGAATCTGTCGAAATATCGTCGTCGATGTATTCTAGGTCCGGGTCCAACAGTTCCGGGTTGTCGAGTTCCAAGGTGGAAGGATCTGAGACGTCCTCAGAAAAATTGACCATAATCTTGGGGACTTTCTGTAATCTTGGAGACTTGGGTGTACTAAAGGACTCCTCTTCTCGTTCTCTCTTCTTGTTGAGGTAATCGACGAGGGTATTTGTTGAGGGGGTCTTGAATTTGATCCAAGATTCTGCAATTGATGCTCTCCCTTTGGGTGTCTTGGTGATGGGCCCTCGAGGGGAGCAAGTTAATGGACCGTTGGCTGAGGGGGATTCTTTATTACCGGCGGCCGTTCTGCGGAATGGTCGCCATATAGACTTACTCACAGAGATATCGTTACTTGGCGTCGACATCGACGTAAGAGCCCCCTTTCCCGCCTTTATAGACTAACCTCAATTACTCAAGCCGATCAGCAAAGCACATGAAAAATAAGACGGAATCCTCACCTGCCTCAATAATTATTGCTGAAAAGCCAAGCCAACCGGTCAAGCATCAGCGTGCAAGCAAAAACACTCAGCAAACCACCATAAAACTGATCAAAGCCACCGCTGAAACCGCACCTTCCAACACACCCGTCCCATCACTACATCGCCATGACGGTTCCCCCACTTTCGAAATTTATATGAATTTTTTTCAAGAAACTTGAAAATTTTTGAGGAATTGTGCAGAAAATCCGAGGGATTTCCAAGTTATTTTCTCCTTTCTCATTTCAATTAATCAGAGTGCAGTATTCGGTTTCACATGACTGCTTCAAATCAGTTTTATTTGCAAAATGCCGCCCTTTCCTATCAATTGTTTTTCTATTATTTATTCAACAATCCTCGAATATTTGAAAGATATTGGAAATGCTTTGTAATTTTCAAAAACTTCATGGATTGTCTCTAAGTTCATCAGAAAACCTTATAATTGTCTTGAATTTTTGGACAACTCCCGAATTATCTTACATTTGAAAAAAAATTGACAGTTCTGATTTTTTTGGAAACCTGCAACCTTCCTCGAAATTTCTATTATTCATTCCCTATTCACCCCCTTAGAGATGGATTTTGTAAAGCAGCTGAAACCGGTATTCATTAATTTCTAACAATCTCTTGAAGAGTGCTCACATAAAAGATAAACCCTACTCTAAAATTTTCATATTATCAGTTTCAATAGTTTCGACTTTTGATTATTATCTTAGTCAAGCTGAAGGGCTCTCTTTCCATATTTATAACACAATTCCGGCTACAATGTTCATTATGCCTTTTTTCCCGCCGGACAATTTATTAACTATGAAATATTTATATTGCAATGAGTAACCTGCGCATATGCTAATTTCTCTGCTTACTGACTAAGATTTCAATCATAATTACATTCCAATTTCTATTTGAGCATAATTCAAAGAGTAAATTGCCGAAATTCAATGTTTGGTGATACTCTGGTAAAAGTGCATGCCAACACCGTGATACAATTTTTCAATCAGTTTACTCGGTAATTCAATTAATCTATTGTTCATATCATCAACATAATTCCGTATTTAGAATATTGTCACCACATGTTTGCAGCAGCAAATTGGAAATTAAAACGTAAAATGACAATTTGACTTCTGCTCGATTCTTTTTTGTGAATCTGAAATGTATGAATGTTTCAGATATTATGAAAATATAATCATTCCTGTTCTCTACTGTTATGGAATATTGAGTTACAGCTGTTCATTCATAACTGAATTTTTTTATTCCTATATTATTATTATTCTTTGTTCAACGTGAAAAAATCCATCATCATTTTCACTGTAGTGCATTCAGATTCTTCTGCACGTCATGTAAAAAATGTCATATATAAACTCATAATTCTAGTTATTGATTCTAATCAACTTTGTTTGGAGAAAACCTTAGTAAAGGCAACATTAAGAAAGTTGAATCATTATATTGCCCCCGACTTAAATGATTAGAGCAGTTATAATTGGTTTATCAATCGAAAATACAGAGTAAGTAATTAGGTGCAGAATATTCACGTTTTAAATGAAAATTCAAGCAACTTTTTCTTTTTATACTGTTAAGAAATCTTAAATTTCATTAAATTTTCAGTGAATTTTTAAATTTCATGACTTTCCTCTCTCAAACTAAATTAAATGTCTTGCTCCTAAAAATTACCACTGAACTATCCATGAATTTCAATTTTTTTCCACAGTATAATTGCTAGGAAAAAATGAAGTCGACTTTCTGAAATACACTAATGAAATGATTGGAAAATCACAATTTTCGAAGACCACAACCTTTTTTTATATAAATAATCCAATAGCAATCAATGTTTCACTCAAAGAATATTTTTTGCGTGTCACTCGGGACCTGAAATAGTACATTACATGCCCGAGCCTTGGAAAATAGATCACCGTCTCCCATGTGCAAGATTGCCTTCCGAGTCGAAGGGGAGGATGGCAAACACAGTGCGGAAGGGTGATATGTTTTCCATGGGGAGGTGTGTATATTAATTTTCAGGTCCCATGACACGAAAGTTAATTTTCGTGTCACAGGACATGAAACACCCCATTTTCGTGGCGAATTATCCTGAATTATAACGAATTCTTTGGTTTTCAGAATTTCACCAAAAATTAATTCCATGGCAAAAAAATCAATATTATTTGATTTTGTGATATAAGTATTGATTTCATTAAACAAACCGTTGAATAACCGAAATCGAATGAAAAATTTAAAATTGAATATTTTTAGATTTTCTAATTTTTTTTTCAATCCATTCTCGACATTCAAGTTCATTGATCATCTATAACTTAACTTTGTCAGCTCTCAACTTTTATCACCAAAAAATTATTTCTCATTCCGCTATAGTTCAATCAAAACTCCTTTCCTTGCATGAACTTAGTTTCAGGTAACTCATGGTTTCTATTGTCAAATTGTTGATTTGTCAATGAAAACAAAGGAAAACCATTTTTTCCAAAGGAAAAAGAAATTTTGGCCCGACTATAATTATAAACACATGCGTGTATGATAGAAAATATGCACTGATGTATTTAATGTATATACGGTGTTCGTTTCTTATTCGAGGTTAGACATCCCATTTGTAATTCTTGCACGCTTCCGTAAATAGCACTGTCGCGGCCGAATTGCTCATTCTCATGAAAGTTCTCATGAGAATGTGTCATTCATCCGCCACGATGACTCTGAAGATAACATCATGTGGCAATTTATTCGAACGACACTATTTCTGTTTCATACGTCCATGATCGAACACGTCCGTTCGACTTCGACTTTCAGTGAATCGATTCGACATTCTTCAATTCGAGTTTTCATTCGGCAATCATTATGCTTTCCTTTATATATAAGGATGGATATTTATATCGATATTTACACAATCGATACTCAATTATCCGTTCCATTGCATTCATTCTCACACTTAACCGAACGGCGAATGCGAGTTCGACGTTCATAGAATCGATTCGCATTCGAGTTCTCATTCGAGTGCCCATTCGAGTTCTCATTCGAGATTCCCGATGCCTCTCTCTTATTATACAGGATAGATAGATAAGGATTATTAAGAGGATAATCAAACGATGAATTATATACGATAGAAGAAAATGCGGTGCAAAATAACCGTTCGGAAGTGTATTGCTAATTTATTAGTAAAAATAACCATACTATATTATGAAGAAAGAAGTAATTTCCCAAACACCCAAAATATATATTTTTGAGTGACTACATCTGTGGTAAATATAACAATAAGCAAAAATAACAATACTATATGACGACAAACGTAATTTCCCACTTGTTTCATTCCATTCTTGGCTTCCAAGTTATCCAATTGTCAATCATCATTCCAACAATTTTTCATTTCACATAGAGAATTCGATTTGTAATTTACGTGCGCTTTCTTGAACAACGCAGTTGTGGCCGCATTGCTCATTCTCATGAAAGTTCACATGAGAATGCGTCCTTCATGCACCGCCGTGATACTTTTTACATGTCCTCCGCCATGACAGTTTCAAATGCATGCTTTTTTTTTATATAAGGATAGGACTTTTTCATTTTTACACGTGCGTGCGTTCTCCCTTTTGGCCCCCACTGGAAAGACCGAAATTCGTTTCCGCTCGATCAATCGTGACAGATCACGTTTCCACCGTAATGCGCATACTATATCGTATAGTTTATTACAAAATTTCTATATTATATGCTACCTGAATCGCTCGTGAAAATGCTCATTTACAATGCCGGGATGGGTGCAATTGACCGGGGTCAACTGGCCCCATTTGGAACTGGCCACAAGTTCTTTATTCCAGCTATTGGCCACAAGAGAGTATGATAGATGGTGTCTCGACACCGTTTTATTGAACACAGTCCTCTTTATCGACGGAAGTGTTCAATTTCAACGTCTAAGAGATGGCGCTGATATATCTAAATTAGGGAAATGCATGGAATTAACTATAGTGCGTGCATCTTGTTGCGCGCGACGGCTAATAGAACATCGCCATAATACGCTAGACAAGTAGCTCGGGTGGTGCCACCGGGTGGCCTACGGTAGCAACTCTCGGGGGGCCAGTCAGTCTGTTTACTACCGAAACGTGTGTTATGGAGCCCACAGAAAAATCACCACAAATTCCACAGAAATTGTCGAAACGTAATTGCTGTGTTGTGAATTGTTTTAACAATGCAAAAAATAGTCCTGGAGTGCATTTTTACACATTCCCAAATCGTCCGTGGGAGGCTGAAAGGAAAGAAAATGTAAATTAATGTAAATTCAGTTCTGATCGACATTTCGAGAAATATCTTGGAATATAATGGAGACAGCGAAATTGGCATAGAAACTTTTTTGTAGAGAATTTCAAGAGCTACAAAAGAATTCTGTTCGAAATACAGCCTAAATCTCCAAAATGGTTACGGTCGACTAACTCGGCCATCTCCGAAAATCTCCGTGAACTTTTGGGTCAACGGACACAGGTCAGCGCGGCACCCGGAAGAGTCAGTCAGTAGTAGTATAGAAGTATCGTTACGGTAATGAGCTAGCGTATTCAGTCAACCAGTATTATAAATTTAATAATTTTGNTAAGACTATTAACGTTTAAGGTAGAAACTCTGATGGAGATCTATCATGACCTCCCGCAGGACGTTGAAACCGAAGAGGACCTCACCGTAGAAGAACTAGACGGGCACAAGGGGATAATTGAGGCAGAATGGAGCGAATATTTTCAGATTTATGCCAGNTCCACATTTTCATCCCACATCCACCCTAAACTAGTTCCTCACCAAACAGTGGTCCTTCGAGCTGGATTATGGGTGAAAACGTGTGATAGTGCTGTGGAAAAAATTTAAGGGACGCCTCGTGTCGAAAAACATTCGGGGTTCACACGGGCACGTCAACAGAAACTTCTAGAACATTCGACGTGTTTACACCCGCAAGGGTGCCGGGTTAACAAAGGACAAAGTGAGAGTTACAGTGTCGGAAATCGGGAAGGTTCGGGAGTGACGAGTGACGCCGAAGCCCACCAACGCTTGGCCACGTGCGCCACGCAACAGGCGACTCACCTAACTCGGCGGTCGGTAACTCACCTAACTCGGCGGTCGGTAACTCACCCAACTCAGCGGTTGGTAACTCACCCAATTCAACAGCCGATAACTCACCCAAACCGTCAATCTAGCACAGATAATCACCATGGAAGACGACACTAAGGTCAACGAACCCAAAGAAGAAACTCAACACCCAGAGAGCGAAAGCGAGGAAAGCGAGCAAGTCTCACAAGAAGAGAAACTGTCAACAAGAAATGAGACAGTTACAACGCAGCCAATCNGTGACCTTTTCTTGTCACTGGTGGGAAATGTCACGTCAATTCCACCAGTACAGAAATTGGTGAGACTTAAGGGATGCCTGAGAGGTCCAGCAGCAGCTCTCCTCTCCACCTTTCAGGCCAAGGACGAAAACTACGACAAGGCTTGGCAGAAACTCACCAGGAAGTACGAAGACCCTAGACTCGTCGCTCAGTCGTTATTCAACAGGATCCTGACGCTGCCGAAAATCACCCAAGCAACAGAAGAGAACCTCAGCGCCAACGGAGCAGCAGCATTGGAGACCCTAGATCAATTACAAGACGTGACGGGGCTGACGACAGACAACATCGCTGAACAACTGATAGCCCATCTACTGAGGAGATCTCTTGATGCAGAGACACTCAAGCAATGGGAACTAAAGCTGGGAGACTCAAAGGATTTCCCGAGCCTTAAGGAGTTCGTGGCGTTCATCGAGGCCTGTGGCAGAGGGATCAACGCAGGTGCCAAGCTGCTATCATCAAAGGAACTCAACGCAGCTACGAAGAAGTCAGCTCCAATAAAGAAAAGGAGCACCTATACGGCAGCAACTCAACAGCAGGAAATTAAGGAGCCAGAAAGACAACTTCCTAGGAACTGCTGTGCTTACTGTCAGGACAAGTATTTTATCGCATCCTGTCAGAAGTTCGTCGAGCTCACCCCAGCGAAGAGAAACGACGTCGTTATCAACAAGGGGCTGTGCTTCAACTGCTTGGGGCCACACACGAAGGCGAAGTGCACGTCGGAAAAGAAGTGCCACAAATGTAGCAGATATCACCACACTCTCATCCATGGAGGGAGTTCATGGACGATGAGCCCGCCTCCAGCCAGACGCACTCAAGCTGAACCCGTCCAGACTGCTAGAACATCCAGGCAGTAAGAAGATCACGGGAACAGTGAGTGAATGAATTCAATCGCAATAGCACACTCACCATCTCATTGATCATTCCTCAACATTAGAATCCAGTACATCACCACCAGTAGCAGTGAACTTCAACAACAAAATGATCAATGAGAAAGCAGAGAACATCAACCACGAAACTCACCAAGGAGAAGCAGATCAACAGTCAGTGCTGTTGGCAACAGCACGAGTAAAAGTCATATCACCGAGAGGATTCACGACAAAAGCCAGAGCACTCATCGACCATCTTTATCTCCGAACAATTAGTTAATCAACTGCATTTACAGAGAAGGGCATCAACAGTGGAGCTAGTGGGAATTGGTGGAATTAATTCAGGATACACCAGAGGAATAGTTTCAGTCACTCTACAATCGAACAGTGGGACTCATCAACTGCAACTCAACGCCCACATTCTAAAGAAGCTCACCACAATAATTCCGTCATTTTCATGCTCATCAGCGAGGATCGGCTCACTTCAGAATCTTTAGCTAGCCGATCCCCATTATCTCAGGCCTGGACCAATCGACATCATACTAGGGGCTGACAACTATGGGCGGATCATCATGGATGACGTTGTCAAGTCAGAGCAATCGAGAGTAGTTGGCCAACGCACAGTATTCGGTTGGATATTATCCGGACCAATCGAATGCACAAATTGTTCAATAAAGGTATCTCTATCAGCTGTACAAGAATCTTCGAATGAACAACTTCTAGAGCTTCTCCAGAAATTTTGGGTCCAGGAAGAACTGCCAAACGAGAGATCATCAACATCAGAGCTTTCACCAGATGAGTACGAGTGCGAGATGCACTTTAGAGCAACTCATAGCAGAGACAACACCGGGCGATACATCGTGAGACTGCCCCTCAAAACTTCAGCAGCAGCGCTCGGAGAATCGAAATTCAAAGCAGCACGTCAACTCAAATCGATCGTGAGTCGACTCAACACAGATCAAGCATACTCCCAGTTGTACAGAGAGTTCATCAACGAGTACGCAGCACTGGGACACATGAGAATAGCACCAGAGACTCCAGAACCCGTGCCAGCTTACTATCTACCACATCACGGGGTACTGAGAGAGGAGGCCATCACAACGAAGCTGAGAGTCGTATTCAATGGCTCCAGCCCCAGTTCATCAGGTATGTCAATTAACGATATACTGTATTCTGGTGAAATGAGCCTCTTCAACTAATTCCAGAGCCATCAATCATCGACAAGAACCCCAGCAAACTGCAGAGATGGAACCTGGTAACGCAGCTAACTCAACAATTCTGGTCCAGGTGGGCCAAAGAGTGTCTTCAACGATATCAGGCAATCTACAAGTGGACGCATCGAGAAGAGAACATCAAGGTTGGCGACATGGTGCTGATGATCGACGAAAACTATCCACCAGCACAATGGCCAATCGGACGAGTCATTGCGACACGCCCAGGAGCAGATGGGCTAACGAGAGTCGCAACTATAAGAACCGCAAAGGCAGAGGTACCAAGGCAGGCAGATGGATCACCAATCATAGAAAACATCAGAACAATCTACACAGAGCTTGACAGACCAATCACCAAGCTTTGCCTACTGCCATCAGATCCACCACCTCCAGAGCAACCTCCAGACGATGATGCAGAAGATCAACAGAACTAAAATCACCATTAATTCATCATCCCTGATGATGAATTGCCCCCGGGGTGTTCGAAATACAGCCTAAATCTCCAAAATGGTTACGGTCGACTAACTCGGCCATCTCCGAAAATCTCCGTGAACTTTCGGGTCAACGGACACAGGTCAGCGCGGCACCCGGAAGAGTCAGTCAGTAGTAGTATAGAAGTATCGTTACGGTAATGAGCTAGCGTATTCAGTCAACCAGTATTATAAATTTAATAATTTTGTGCAGTACATCAACTTATTGATTCAGTTCAGAAATTACAGTGACTCAACGAGATAAGGTGCAAAAGGACAAATATGAAAAGACATTCAACAATCATTGAAACCAAAGAGTGTAACGAAATTGTGATAAGTGGTTCGATCCCACGCCAAATATAGTGATAATTTTCTAAAACGCCTAAATAATTTTCCCAACATCTCCCTCCACATTTTCATCCCACATCCACCCTAAACTAGTTCCTCACCAAACAAATTACAGAACGATGCAATGGTTATCCTGACTTGGATGAGAAGGCACAGGCTCGTGTTTGGCACGGATATTGTAAAGATGTTCCGCCAAATACAAGTTCACCAAGATGACTGGGATCATCAGAGAATACTGTGGATCGACGAGAATCAACAACCAGTCACCTACCAGTTAACGACAGTCACCTATGGACTAAATTGCTCTCCATGGTTGTCGTTACGTGTTCTTCAACAACTAGCAGAAGATGAAGGGCACCGCTTCCCAGCAGCAGTAGAGACACTCACCAGAGGTCGTTACGTTGACGACATTTACGGCGGTGCAGAAACAGAAGACGGTCTCAAGGAGATCGCAACGCAACTACAAGGGCTTTGCCATGCAGGAGGCTTCTCTCTACGGAAGTGGAGCAGCAATTGTCCAGAAGCTCTGCATGAGTTGGGCCTATCAACTGACGAAGAAATTATCCAGTTCGAGGAGTCAGTCACCAAGGTACTTGGATTGTGTTGGCATCAATCAACCGACACATTCCGGTACAAATCAAAGGATTTCAATACGGCGACAATCACCAAGAGAGTAGTCTCTTCAGAAATAGCCCAGATTTTTGATCCACTGGGATTTATCGCACCAGTTGTCGTCCAGGGAAAGATTCTCCTACAAGATCTTTGGAGATTGAAACTAAAATGGGATGATCCTCTTCCAGATGAGTACGTTCAACGCTGGAAGACATTCCGAGAGAATCTCAACGACCTAGACAGAGTAACTGTACCTAGATGGCTGAGAATTTCAACAGAGACACTCAACATCCAAATACATGGATTTGCAGACGCTTCAACGGTAGCCATGAGTGCAGTGGTGTATATTCGCACCAAAACCATCAACGACTCGACATCAACAGTACTGGTATGCGCGAAGACTAAGGTAGCACCACTCAAGCGCATGACCATCCCTCGACTAGAGCTCACAGCAGCTCTTCTACTGACTCAGCTAGTGGCATCAACGAAGAAAATGCTCCAACTCGACCAGGTAGACGCCTATCTCTGGTCTGATTCTTCAGTAGCACTAGCTTGGATCAGGAGCCACGCATCAAGATGGAAGGACTTCGTCCACAACAGGGTCGTCAAGATCCAGGAAACTCTCCCGAATGCTACCTGGAGACATGTCAGTGGAAAGGAGAATCCAGCTGATTGTGCCTCCAGAGGCATATCACCGAGCCAGCTAGAAGATCATCAACTGTGGTGGTCAGGACCTGAGTGGATCAATCAGGATCCTGAAGAATGGCCACAATCATCAATCGACGCTCCAGCAATGGACATCCCAGAAGTGGCCAGAGAAGCAAAACCAGCACCAGCACATCCAGTTGCAATTAAAATCAACGAAATTGCAGAGCTACTCAACAGATATCAGACGATGGCTAAATTGCTAGCCGTAACAGCTACGGTCAACAGAGCTATCGACAGATTCAGGAGGCAGCCAACGCCCCCGGGACCTGTCTTGACAACAAGAGAACTCAACGACGCGAGGTTATTTTGGGTAAAAATAACACAACATCAATACTTTGGGCCAGCCATTCGAGTACTCCAGAGAAATCACCAACTACCGAGAAATCATCAACTAGCCAAGCTGACACCCACACTAGACAACGAAAGGATCATGAGACTTGGGGGACGCCTCAAGAACTCGCAGTTAAATCCAGACGAAATTCACCCAATAATCTTGCCTCGCCAATCACGCCTCACCACACTAGTCATCGAAGAAGCTCACCGGAAAACACTCCACGGAGGAACTCAACTCACCTTGGCCTATACCCGACAAAGGTACTGGATAATCGGCGGCAGAGGCACAGTTAGAGCATATATTCAACGCTGTGCCATCTGCACCAGACACCGAGGAAGACAGGCCCAGCAACAGATGGGTCAACTACCAGCAACGAGAATCTCACCAGCAAGAGCATTTCTCCACACAGGTGTGGACTATGCAGGACCATTCGCCATCCTCAAATGGAGACCAACGAATGCACAACCAGGGTCAGTGCACATTGCAGTTTTTGTGTGCTTCACCACATCAGCAGTTCACCTAGAGCTAGTCACCAGGCAGACAACGGACGCCTTCATCGGAGCCTACAAGAGATTCACCGGAAGGCGGGGTATTCCAGCTGTCATGTACAGTGACAATGCCACTACCTTCGTGGGCGCAGCAGAGGTCCTAGAGAAAATCTACCACCGAACATCCAGAGAAAATCAGCAGGTTCAGGCTGCTCTCGCCACCAATGGGACTCAATGGAGCTTTTCACCACCACGAGCACCCCATTTTGGAGGCAAGTGGGAAGCAGCGGTGAAATCAACAAAATATCACCTTAGAAGAGTCTTGGGGACAACAACACTCACATTTGAGGAACTCAACAGTGTCGTGATCCAGATAGAGGCCTGCCTAAATTCCAGGCCAATCTGTCCCATGTCAGATGACCCAGACGATCTCCAAGTACTCACCCCAGGACACTTCCTGATAGGTGAGCCTCTTCAACTGATTCCAGAGCCATCAATCATCGACAAGAACCCCAGCAAACTGCAGAGATGGAACCTGGTAACGCAGCTAACTCAACAATTCTGGTCCAGGTGGGCCAAAGAGTGTCTTCAACGATATCAGGCAATCTACAAGTGGACGCATCGAGAAGAGAACATCAAGGTTGGCGACATGGTGCTGATGATCGACGAAAACTATCCACCAGCACAATGGCCAATCGGACGAGTCATTGCGACACGCCCAGGAGCAGATGGGCTAACGAGAGTCGCAACTATAAGAACCGCAAAGGCAGAGGTACCAAGGCAGGCAGATGGATCACCAATCATAGAAAACATCAGAACAATCTACACAGAGCTTGACAGACCAATCACCAAGCTTTGCCTACTGCCATCAGATCCACCACCTCCAGAGCAACCTCCAGACGATGATGCAGAAGATCAACAGAACTAAAATCACCATTAATTCATCATCCCTGATGATGAATTGCCCCCGGGGTGTTCGAAATACAGCCTAAATCTCCAAAATGGTTACGGTCGACTAACTCGGCCATCTCCGAAAATCTCCGTGAACTTTCGGGTCAACGGACACAGGTCAGCGCGGCACCCGGAAGAGTCAGTCAGTAGTAGTATAGAAGTATCGTTACGGTAATGAGCTAGCGTATTCAGTCAACCAGTATTATAAATTTAATAATTTTGTGCAGTACATCAACTTATTGATTCAGTTCAGAAATTACAGTGACTCAACGAGATAAGGTGCAAAAGGAAAATTAGACATTCAACAATCATTGAAACCAAAGAGTGTAACGAAATTGTGATAAGTGGTTCGATCCCACGCCAAATATAGTGATAATTTTCTAAAACGCCTAAATAATTTTCCCAACATCTCCCTCCACATTTTCATCCCACATCCACCCTAAACTAGTTCCTCACCAAACAAGGTCTCTATGTGAATCCCACGATCTTCCTCAGATTTCGAGATATGTGACAAAAACTCAACCGAGGACGGAGTTGACTTGTTGCTCTCCACCACCTCAATACGGAGTTAATTTTTACTTTTAATGGACTATTTTATAGTAGGGCATATTTACCTGAACGACTGGGGAGTAAATATTCTCTTTTTTACGGGTGCTATGTGCCCCAGGAGTTTCTCGGATCACTGATCCACAGATACGTCTATCATTTCCATGGATGAGTTCTCTCACGTCACTGGCATGATAACTTTTCACTAATTTTGTGCCTTTACTGATTGATTTAGGCCGGAAGGCCGATAAATCGACCTCTTGAAACCCACTTTTAATTATGACTCATTTGACATTATATGATACTTTAATGAATTAGGAAAAAAAACTTAATGTAACGACTAATACCATGTAAGCATATGAATGTCAGCTGGAGCGGCCCTCCGAGAGTTGCGTAGAATGTCCACGAGACAGCGCGCAAACCGCGCGCCCCTGGAACTTGTCTAGCGTATATCGAAGAATTGTCCCGTTTAACTTTGAGCAGTCTGTCAACGAAAAGAATATGAAAACCTCGTAGAATTATAACACGGAACTGAAGGCAGTATTCTAGTAATGAATATCGTTATAACATCGAACAAACATCGCACCTATATTCGCGCAATGGTTTAAAGGAGGACATCGTCATACCATCGAACAACCATCGTACTAGACTATGGGCAGTGGTTTAAGGGAGAACATCGCCAAAACATCGAAGAATCATAGCGCTGGACTCACAGCCATTACTTACGGAAGAACATCGCCAAGACATCGAATATCTATCATACTGGCCTCGGGGATTTTATTCGAGAGAGAACATCGCCAAAATATCGAAGAATCATAGCGCTGCACTCAGAGCCATTACTTATGGAAGAACATCCCCTAAATATCGAACACCCCTCCTACCGGATTCGGGGTGGGTGGTTCTTCGAGGTAGAACATTGCTATAACATCGAAGAATGAGTTGAGCGAATGGTGAGTTTGAATTCGAGCAGTCTGTCGATGAAAAGAATACCAAAACCTCAGAGAATTATAACACGGAACTGAAGGCAGTAATCTAGTAATGAATATCGCAATAATATCGAACAAACAGCGGACATCGAAAAATTAATTTATCAAGAGTGAACACGATTAAGAGCACCGAAGTCCGAACGTATATTTCTAACCAAAATCTCAGACGATCGCGTTAAACCTCCACCGAAAATCTGAACATCAGGTTTCAACCTCACATCAGTCCAGACACCGTCAATGCAAACCCTTCGCATTGAAGCAGGATCCGTCAACAGGAAATCTCGACCAATTTCACAAAAATCTGACACCGGTAGTTGCCCACGATTATTTTTGATATTAAAATTTCCCAGATCGAATTCAAATTGCATACGCACACCAGCACACGTAACTGGCACATCCCCGATTGCCAAGCTGGTAGCCCCATGACAAGAAGAAAAGTTAGGATATGAAGGCATCGCAAACAAAGTATGAGTATTATGACCGTTAAATCCAGATGTAGCCACAGAAACCGAAGAAATAGAAGCACTGGATACAGTCACTGTGATATCGGATGCGAAAGATTCTACAAAATTCGACAGCGATGTCTCACTCATTAGCGTCGGCAAAATAACTAATTCTTCCGCTCTGATCCACGTCGTATTAGGGAACTGTATTCTGTCGCGCAAGTTAAACGATCGCATAAAAACTCAATATTCCCGATTTTACTAGTACAATACGAACCCAAAGTTCTCTCAATCGCACGATAGCCAAAGTATTGATCCATGGATTTAGAGATAAATCCCCTCGAGCTTCACGTTCCACTCCGGACGTCTCCCTAAGAACCGTTGAATCGCTACAAGAAGATTTTCAAAAAATGGCAAAACCGCCGCAAAAGGAAGGAATACCAAATGAATGACAATCAAAATTAAAGTCAAAATCGGAATTTAAAATCAAAATCAAATCTGAAATCGAAATTAGAATTGAAATCCAAATCTAAATTGAATTCGAAATGAAATCAGTTTTATCGAATTGAAAACCGAATAGGAAATCAAAATATAAATCAAAATAATATCGCTTCCAATATCACCATCGAACCCAAAATCAATGGCGAAATCCAAAAAAAAAAACTAATGTCAAAACACAAATTCAAACCAATACAGGACAATCTCAAGACTACTCAAAATAAATTCAGTAACTCTCATTCCTCTAACAACCAGTCATTCCAAAATAAAGAGGAAAAACCAACTAAATTCAAAATAAATCCCGGAAAGGGAAAAAAAATAAATTCCGAGATAACACTCCGAAACAACAGTTGAAACCCGAAAAGTCTCGATAATTTGAATCCCGAAATTAAATATCCAAGCAAAAGAAATAATCCCAAAATGAACATTGAAACAAATCGTTTACACCGCATAGTCTCGACAAATTAGATCCCGAAATTATCTCAAAAGACCAAATGAATTAAATCACCCCAAACGAAAATGAAATACAAAGGAAAAATTTCAATCCCCGCGTAATCGGATAATCTCGACCGTAAATACAACTCAAACGTCATGATGTCAGGCGCTCCAACGCCGGAACCGAATACCGAAAGTCGAAAGAAATTAAAAGCTCCTGAAGCGCCCAATAAAAAACAAACGACAATTGAAATCCAAATCTACCGAATCCGAAATAAATCCCCGAAGAAAACGCGACAATTCAAAAAATAATAATAAAATTAAATTCCCGCAATTAATCCACGTCGCCCCACGTTGGGCGCCAAAAAGCTGTGACGTATTTCGCACCTCTGCGGAACGATATGAAGATACGCAGCCCTCGGCGATCAAAACAGCAAACGAAATAGTTGGGCGCCAGCACGTGTGAAACGTGCAAAAATCACAAACTCAAAATATCAGCTACGTCCGCGACGAAAAGGACGACTGCCGACAGCTCAGCATCAACCGCGGTGGCGGCTGGGTTCCACAAAATGTCGTCCTATAAAATTCTGAAATGACTGGGTTTTCAACTTATTCCACATGAATCACAAAAATCCGAAATTACGGGGAATAAATAGCTTTTATTCAAATCAAGGCCCCTTTCTTATTCCGCAAATATTTCTCTCACAAACTCGAAAATATATATCACAATAAATTACAAATCACAAAGCTAAAGACTCGATACATCACAATTTTTCCCTACCCGTCATCTGTCAATAATAAAATACTATTCAAGTTAAAACAATAGTCAGAATAAATCAAGATGAATTGAAGTCAAAATGGAAATGTCAAAAGGTAAAACAACTAGTACGGTACTGAATCAGTCAATAATTACAGCATGAAAAATAATATTAATTCGAGAAATGAACGCCTCGATAATGGGCGGAATGTTTTGGTTGACGAGAACTAGGATTGCCTCGAGAGACAATAAGTCGTGACCCCACACAAAGTCACATGACAATGAAAACTCGAGCGTTGAAATCAACGCTTCAATCCCAATTCCGTTTTCCAAAAGAAGTAACCCCGATATCGATTAAAATGAAATAATTAACTCAATGTTCCGACATCAGGAAATATCGGAATGATTTTAGAATATCAAAATAGCAGCTAGCTGTCGAGAGATCCACATCCGACTGTCGACAACTAGCTAGATAGAACGAGAGTTATACAATTAACAGAAAATGTCACTGAATTTAATTACGGATTTCAAAAAAAATTATCTAATGCCTCAAAAATCTAAAAGTAGGCGAAATCAAAACCGCCATACGTNTCTCTATGTGAATCCCACGATCTTCCTCAGATTTCGAGATATGTGACAAAAACTCAACCGAGGACGGAGTTGACTTGTTGCTCTCCACCACCTCAATANGGAATGATTTTAGAATATCAAAATAGCAGCTAGCTGTCGAGAGATCCACATCCGACTGTCGACAACTAGCTAGATAGAACGAGAGTTATACAATTAACAGAAAATGTCACTGAATTTAATTACGGATTTCAAAAAAAATTATCTAATGCCTCAAAAATCTAAAAGTAGGCGAAATCAAAACCGCCATACGTCAAGCGTCTTATCAAATGACACAAAATTAATTCTTAATAAATACAAATTAACTTGGAAACTGTTCAGCTCTCCGCTCACCGTAGTCTGGAACCCAAAATATATGTCCTCTTCAGATGAACGGGTGTTGAAAATTCTCCTTGCATGAGTCCCTTCAAGTCCATGGCAGGCCTCGATATCGTCAGAATTTTTCCGGTGACACACAACACCAGAAAAATAGAGTTAGTCTCGCAACGTCCAAACGAGAAGTGTCGAGCCATGCGACACTAACCCATGCGTTCGCTAATTCTCCAATCGGCAACGAATTCATTGGCCAATCATGACGACATCTCCTTCAACAACATCAATTCGATTGGTCGGCGATGACGACAGCTTCTGACCATTCCCTGATTGGTTCAACCAAACCACTGCAGAACTCACGAGACCGAAACATACTCGTATAATTTTTCCCAGCGACACAAATATACTGTGTTCGCCATAAATTCCATAAAAATAAATTTTCAAATGATTTATCATAAAGAATTGATGTTTCACTGGACCTCTAACGTCAGTCCAGGGTTTTCCTACCAAAACATAAGATAGTCGTCTGAAACACCACTAGCTACAACTAGGGTCCCTATACGAGTTACCGCTGCCCGGTCATTCACCATACTGCCTCCAATGCGGGAATCATTCGATCCATAAGAATGTGACGTGACTCGAAACCCTGCATGCAACTTGGCTTCAGGACTCTCTCTCTCTCTCTCTCTCTCTCTGTCTCTCTCTCTCTCTGTGTCTCTCTCTCTCTCTCTCTCTCGCTCTCTCTCTCTCTCTCTCTCGCTCTCTCTCTCTCTCTCTCTCGCTCTCTCTCTCTCTCTCTCTCGCTCTCTCTCTCTCTCTCTCTCGCTCTCTCTCTCTCTCTCTCTCGCTCTCTCTCTCTCTCTCTCTCGCTCTCTCTCTCTCTCTCTCTCGCTCTCTCTCTCTCTCTCTCTCGCTCTCTCTCTCTCTCTCTCTCGCTCTCTCTCTCTCTCTCTCTCGCTCTCTCTCTCTCTCTCTCTCGCTCTCTCTCTCTCTCTCTCTCGCTCTCTCTCTCTCTCTCTCTCGCTCTCTCTCTCTCTCTCTCTCGCTCTCTCTCTCTCTCTCTCTCGCTCTCTCTCTCTCTCTCTCTCGCTCTCTCTCTCTCTCTCTCTCGCTCTCTCTCTCTCTCTCTCTCGCTCTCTCTCTCTCTCTCTCTCGCTCTCTCTCTCTCTCTCTCTCGCTCTCTCTCTCTCTCTCTCTCGCTCTCTCTCTCTCTCTCTCTCGCTCTCTCTCTCTCTCTCTCTCGCTCTCTCTCTCTCTCTCTCTCGCTCTCTCTCTCTCTCTCTCTCGCTCTCTCTCTCTCTCTCTCTCGCTCTCTCTCTCTCTCTCTCTCGCTCTCTCTCTCTCTCTCTCTCGCTCTCTCTCTCTCTCTCTCTCGCTCTCTCTCTCTCTCTCTCTCGCTCTCTCTCTCTCTCTCTCTCGCTCTCTCTCTCTCTCTCTCTCGCTCTCTCTCTCTCTCTCTCTCGCTCTCTCTCTCTCTCTCTCTCGCTCTCTCTCTCTCTCTCTCTCGCTCTCTCTCTCTCTCTCTCTCGCTCTCTCTCTCTCTCTCTCTCGCTCTCTCTCTCTCTCTCTCTCGCTCTCTCTCTCTCTCTCTCTCGCTCTCTCTCTCTCTCTCTCTCGCTCTCTCTCTCTCTCTCTCTCGCTCTCTCTCTCTCTCTCTCTCGCTCTCTCTCTCTCTCTCTCTCGCTCTCTCTCTCTCTCTCTCTCGCTCTCTCTCTCTCTCTCTCTCGCTCTCTCTCTCTCTCTCTCTCGCTCTCTCTCTCTCTCTCTCTCGCTCTCTCTCTCTCTCTCTCTCGCTCTCTCTCTCTCTCTCTCTCGCTCTCTCTCTCTCTCTCTCTCGCTCTCTCTCTCTCTCTCTCTCGCTCTCTCTCTCTCTCTCTCTCGCTCTCTCTCTCTCTCTCTCTCGCTCTCTCTCTCTCTCTCTCTCGCTCTCTCTCTCTCTCTCTCTCGCTCTCTCTCTCTCTCTCTCTCGCTCTCTCTCTCTCTCTCTCTCGCTCTCTCTCTCTCTCTCTCTCGCTCTCTCTCTCTCTCTCTCTCGCTCTCTCTCTCTCTCTCTCTCGCTCTCTCTCTCTCTCTCTCTCGCTCTCTCTCTCTCTCTCTCTCGCTCTCTCTCTCTCTCTCTCTCGCTCTCTCTCTCTCTCTCTCTCGCTCTCTCTCTCTCTCTCTCTCGCTCTCTCTCTCTCTCTCTCTCGCTCTCTCTCTCTCTCTCTCTCGCTCTCTCTCTCTCTCTCTCTCGCTCTCTCTCTCTCTCTCTCTCGCTCTCTCTCTCTCTCTCTCTCGCTCTCTCTCTCTCTCTCTCTCGCTCTCTCTCTCTCTCTCTCTCGCTCTCTCTCTCTCTCTCTCTCGCTCTCTCTCTCTCTCTCTCTCGCTCTCTCTCTCTCTCTCTCTCGCTCTCTCTCTCTCTCTCTCTCGCTCTCTCTCTCTCTCTCTCTCGCTCTCTCTCTCTCTCTCTCTCGCTCTCTCTCTCTCTCTCTCTCGCTCTCTCTCTCTCTCTCTCTCGCTCTCTCTCTCTCTCTCTCTCGCTCTCTCTCTCTCTCTCTCTCGCTCTCTCTCTCTCTCTCTCTCGCTCTCTCTCTCTCTCTCTCTCGCTCTCTCTCTCTCTCTCTCTCGCTCTCTCTCTCTCTCTCTCTCGCTCTCTCTCTCTCTCTCTCTCGCTCTCTCTCTCTCTCTCTCTCGCTCTCTCTCTCTCTCTCTCTCGCTCTCTCTCTCTCTCTCTCTCGCTCTCTCTCTCTCTCTCTCTCGCTCTCTCTCTCTCTCTCTCTCGCTCTCTCTCTCTCTCTCTCTCGCTCTCTCTCTCTCTCTCTCTCGCTCTCTCTCTCTCTCTCTCTCGCTCTCTCTCTCTCTCTCTCTCGCTCTCTCTCTCTCTCTCTCTCGCTCTCTCTCTCTCTCTCTCTCGCTCTCTCTCTCTCTCTCTCTCGCTCTCTCTCTCTCTCTCTCTCGCTCTCTCTCTCTCTCTCTCTCGCTCTCTCTCTCTCTCTCTCTCGCTCTCTCTCTCTCTCTCTCTCGCTCTCTCTCTCTCTCTCTCTCGCTCTCTCTCTCTCTCTCTCTCGCTCTCTCTCTCTCTCTCTCTCGCTCTCTCTCTCTCTCTCTCTCGCTCTCTCTCTCTCTCTCTCTCGCTCTCTCTCTCTCTCTCTCTCGCTCTCTCTCTCTCTCTCTCTCGCTCTCTCTCTCTCTCTCTCTCGCTCTCTCTCTCTCTCTCTCTCGCTCTCTCTCTCTCTCTCTCTCGCTCTCTCTCTCTCTCTCTCTCGCTCTCTCTCTCTCTCTCTCTCGCTCTCTCTCTCTCTCTCTCTCGCTCTCTCTCTCTCTCTCTCTCGCTCTCTCTCTCTCTCTCTCTCGCTCTCTCTCTCTCTCTCTCTCGCTCTCTCTCTCTCTCTCTCTCGCTCTCTCTCTCTCTCTCTCTCGCTCTCTCTCTCTCTCTCTCTCGCTCTCTCTCTCTCTCTCTCTCGCTCTCTCTCTCTCTCTCTCTCGCTCTCTCTCTCTCTCTCTCTCGCTCTCTCTCTCTCTCTCTCTCGCTCTCTCTCTCTCTCTCTCTCGCTCTCTCTCTCTCTCTCTCTCGCTCTCTCTCTCTCTCTCTCTCGCTCTCTCTCTCTCTCTCTCTCGCTCTCTCTCTCTCTCTCTCTCGCTCTCTCTCTCTCTCTCTCTCGCTCTCTCTCTCTCTCTCTCTCGCTCTCTCTCTCTCTCTCTCTCGCTCTCTCTCTCTCTCTCTCTCGCTCTCTCTCTCTCTCTCTCTCGCTCTCTCTCTCTCTCTCTCTCGCTCTCTCTCTCTCTCTCTCTCGCTCTCTCTCTCTCTCTCTCTCGCTCTCTCTCTCTCTCTCTCTCGCTCTCTCTCTCTCTCTCTCTCGCTCTCTCTCTCTCTCTCTCTCGCTCTCTCTCTCTCTCTCTCTCGCTCTCTCTCTCTCTCTCTCTCGCTCTCTCTCTCTCTCTCTCTCGCTCTCTCTCTCTCTCTCTCTCGCTCTCTCTCTCTCTCTCTCTCTCTCTCTCTCTCTCTCTCTCTCTTTTTCCAAGGCTCAAATATTCTGTCCAATCCCATGTAGATTCCATCCAGGCTCCAAATCCTTCGACATCATCCGATGAGCAGTAGAATATTGGCTCGATACAATCAAAAATGAAATATTCAACAGAAATTCAATAATGAATTAATTTTTTACTCCCGCTTCGTTGGTAATGTGACTTCTCGTCTAAACGTTTCAAATTCTCACCGTTGAACGGTCGAAATAAAGAATAACACATTACAAAGTATAATACGGGACTGATGGCAGTATTCAAGTAATGAATATCGAACAAACATCGCACCTGTATTCGCGCAATGGTTTAAAGAAGGACATCGCTATACCATCGAACAACCATCGTACTAGACTACAGCCAGTGGTTTTAGGGAGAACATCGCCAAAACATCGAAGAATCATAGCGCTACACTCAGCCATTACTTATGGAAGAACATCGTCAAAACATCGAACATCCATCGTACTGGTCTCAAAGAATCGTCGAATTTGCCTTTGAGCAGTTCGTTGAAGAAAAGAATACAAAAATCTCGTATAAGTATAATACGGGACTGAAGGCAGTATTCTAGTAATGAATATCGAACAAACATCACATCTGTATTCGCGTAATGGTTTAAAGAAGGACATCGCCATACCATCGAACAACCATCGTACTAGACTACGGGCAGTGGTTTAAGGGAGAACATCGCCAAAACATCGAAGAATCATAGCGCTGCACTCACCCATTACTTATGGAAGACCATCCCCAAAATATCGAACACCCATCGTACTGGCCTCGGGGTGGTTGTTCGAGAGAGAACACCGCTATAACATCGAACAAACGTCGCACAATTATTCACGCAATGATTTATGGAAGGGCATCGCCATACCATAGAATAATCATCGTACTAGACTACAGGCAGTGGTTTGAGAGAGAACATCGCTATAACATCGAACAAAAATCGCACCAGTATTCGCGCAATGGTTGGAGGAAGGACATCACCATACCACCGAACAACCATCGTACTAAACTACGGGCAGTGGTTTAAGGGAGAAAAAAATTGTCAAAATACCATCGCCAAAACATCGAACATCCATCATACTGGCCTCGGGGTGATTGTTCGAGAGAGAAAATCGCCAAAACATCGAAGAATCATAGCGCTGCACTCAGCCATTACTTATGGAAAAACATCGCCAAAACATGGAACACCCATCGTGCTGGACTCGGGGTGGTTGTTCGAGGTAGAACATGGCTATAACATCAAACAAACATCGCACCAGTATTCGCGCAGTAGTTTAAGGCGGAACATCACCAAAACATCGAAGAATTACAGCGTTGCACTCGGAGCCATTACTTATGGACGAAGATCCCCGAAGCATCGGACACCCATTGTAATGGACTCGGGGTGGTTGTTCGAAGAAGTACATCACTATAACATCGACCAATTGTCGCGTTTGATTTAGAGCACTCCGGCAAAGAAAAGATTACCAAAATCTCGTACAAGTATAACATGTAGCTGCAGGCAGTACTCTAGTAATGAAAATTGAAATACCATCGAACAAACATCGCACCAGTATTGGCCCAATGATTTAAGGAAGGACATTGCCATACCATCGAACAATTGTCGCGCTTGGCTGTGAGCAATCAAATATTGATGAAAATTGCCAAAATCCCGTGACATTATTGCGTGGAGCTGGTTGGCGGTGCTTCATCATGCAGGATCGCTAAAACATCGAACAAACGTCGCGCTCGAATCTGAGTTGTCACTCCTTGGAGGAGATTGCTATAAACTTACGGAGAATAATCACACGGCATCAATGCAGCGCGTCATCGTATAAAATCGGTCAAAAATCGAACATCTATTGTACTAGACTACGGCCAGTCGTTCAAGGGACAACATCGCCGAAACATCGAAAAATTATAGCGCTGCACTTTGAGCCATCACTTTCAGGAAAAGATTGTCAAAACATCGGACACCGATTATACTGGACCCGGGGTGGTTGTGCGAGGGAGAACATCGCCATAACATCGAAGAATTGTCGCGCTGGACTTGGAGCAGTTCGTCGGTGAAAAGATTACTAAAACCTCGTAGAAGTACAAAACGGAACTGGAAGTAGTACTCTAGTATTGGATATCGCCAAAACTTCGACCAGCGAACCTACTGTTTTTCGCGCAAGGAGTTTATAATGAGTTCCATCTGGTAGGATCGCCAAAATAGCGGACAACAATCGTACTGGGCTCTGGGTAGTGATTCAAGAGAACATCTCCATGTCATCGAATAAAGGTCACGCTTGAATCTGAGCAGTCACTTATTGGAAACTATTGCTGAAACCTCGGATGAGGATTGCACGGGATCCCAAGCAGTGGTTCACGCTTCATACAAAATCAACAAAAAAATAAATAATCTTCGTAATAAACTCCGGGCAGTGATTCAAGGGACATCATCGCCAGAACATCGAAAAATTGTCGAGGAGGACTCAGAGTAATTTGAAGAGAACATCGACGGAACGTCGAACAATTTTCACGCTGGAAAATTCTACAAGTTCGCCAAAACATCGGACATTCGTCGTATTGGACTCCGGATGGTTGTTCGAGGGAGAACATCGCCATAGCATCGAATAACTGTCGCGTTTGATTTTGAGCAATCGGTCGAAGAGAAAGTTTACCGAAACCTCCTCGAAATATATCGCGGAACTGAAGGCAATGCTCTAGCGCTCAATATCACCAGAACATGAAATAACTATCACACGGTCTCCATGCAGTGATTTAAGGAAGATCATATCATCAAAGAATTATTGTGCTATGCTTTTATCAATATCTCGTTGGCAAAAAATTATTATGCGAGATCGCGAAAACATCAGACAACCATCGCACTCCACTGTGGCAAGGTGTTTTGGACATATCGTAACCATATCATCGAACTAAGGCTGCGCTTGAATCTGAGCCATTCACTGATTGAAAAAGCTCGCCCAAACCGCGTAGGATGATCGCACGGGATTCAAGTCAGTGCATTATCATAGATGAAATTTCTTTTGTTGGTTGCTCGCTGTGTTCGTTCCCATCCATGGTGCGACTGCTACAGATAAGTTGAAGTGGGTGAGACCTATTATGGGTCGAGCCAATACTTTCTCGACAAATTCTCTCTTTTTCCTCATAAAAAATATCGAAAACTTAAAGTTCTAGGATTACAATCATTTCATTTGGAAGCAACAATCGTAAATTGAATCAGAATCAAGTTACATAAAGACTCATCAATTGCAGAAAATAAATTCAAATTCCATTATTTTTCTAGGTAGAATGGTAGAATTTTTTTCTCTAGAAATTTACATTTTTTCTTATTTTTTGAGGTTTTTTCTCGCGAATAACTAAAAAAACCACTGAGGTGATCGTGATCAAAACCGAATTAGTTCGGAGTTGCATGAAGACCCTTCAATTGTAAAAAAATATGAAATCGCATCGTTTGTTGAAGAGTAATCGTAGCACAAAAAAATGCGTCACATTCGTTCGCACACACACACACAGCATGTGTTTAAACATCATAGAAAAATTCGAGGGGTCATGAAACGTGTACATAACATTGAATTTCCACTTTCAATCTTCGGGCTCATTACAATAGCTTCCTCCCGTTGGATCGGGGATCTAAAAATCGTCAAAAAAAACGAATAACTTTCATATTACTGTTCGGGCGAGAGATTAACCTACTGGACAGGATTGCAGTACCCCACTGTTCGCGATTTTTTGTTAGTATGCGTGCGCAACCAGCTCTTTCTTATGGCGCAATAATATATTCAGAATTCTCAATGAATTGACAGGTTCCATTTCTAAACTTCAATTAGAAGCGGAGAAATACATTTTTGAAGCACGGAGTGACTGCAGACAAGTTCTCCTCATTAAAAAATTCATTTCTCCCCTCCTAATTGAGATGCAGGAATGAAACCGATGCCGATCGATAAAGAATTAAATTCTCAATGAATGACACCGGTTTCATTCCTCAATCTCAAAAAGGAGAAAAGGAATGAATTTTCAAAAACGCGGAGTAACACCGAACGGTTCTCCGGCATCGAGTGAGCCCGGAGGGGCTCCCCCGAATGGAAAATTCATTTCTCCCCCGCCCCTAATTGCGATGAAGGCATGAAACCAACGCCTATCGATCAAGAATTATATTTTCAATAAATGACACCCGTTTCATTCCTTTATCTCAATTAGAAGCAGAGGAATGAATTTTCAAAGCGCGGAGTAACTCCGGACAAGTTCTCCTCATTCAAACATTGATTCCCCCCCCCCCTAATTGAGATGAAGGAATGAGACCAACGCATATCGATCGAGAATTATATTTTCACTAAATGACACGGGTTTCATTCCTTAATCCTAATTAGGAGCGGAGGAATGAATTTTCAAAGCGCGGAGTAACTCCGGACACGTTTTTCTCATTCAACAATTCATTTCTCCCCTTCCTAATTGAGATGAAGGAATGAAACCAACGCCTATCGATCGAGAATTATATTTTCACAAAATGACAACGGTTTCATTCCTTAATCTCAATAAGGAGCGGAGGAATGAATTTTCAAAGCGCAGGGTAACCCCGAACGGTTCTCTGGCGTCGAGTGAGCCCGGAGGGGCTCCCCGGATTGGACAATTCATTTCTCCCCCCCTAATTGGGATGAAGGAATGAAACTGGTGTCATTTATTGAAAATATAATTCTCGATCGATAGGCCTTAGTTTCATGCCTTAGTTTCATGCCTTCATCTTAATTAGGGGGGGAGAAATGAATTTTCCAATCGAGGGAGCCCCTCCGGGCTCACTCGACGCCGCAGAACCGTTCGGGCTTACTCCGCGCTTTTGAAAATGCATTCCTTTTCTTCTTATTAAGATTGAAGAATGAAACCCGTGTCCTTCATTGAGAATTTAATTCTTGATCGATCGGCATCGGTTTCATTCCTGCATCTTAATTAGGGGGAAAGAAATGAATTTTTTAATGAGGGGAACTTGTCCGCGGTCACTCCGTGCTTCAAAAATGGATTTCTGCTCTTCTAATTAAGGTTTAGAAATGGAACCTGTGTCAATTAATTGAAAATTCACTTCTCAATCGATTGGCGTTCGTCCCTTCTCTTCATCTCAATTTTTTTTTATTGTTACTCTTCATCTCAATTAGGGGAGGAAAATTGATTTTCATATTGAGGGCATAATTTTGGGGTCAGTCGGCGTTTAAAACCAGAAGGTTTCCCTCAATGTCGTTGGGATACTCATCGCGGCTTGTCCAGCCCTCCGATTCCCCCGATATACGTGCTTTCCCCCACTCTACGCCGTTATCGACGCTCTCATACGCTCCCTGTTTTACTCAGGTACGTACTCGACGTCTTGTACGCTCCCTGCCTTGCTCACAGGTACGTACTCTGGATTAGTTCATGCGCCACCGCTACGAAATTTTGCTCTCTTCCCCTATAATCTCTGGCGCAACTGTCTTAATATTATCTCGAACAAAAGAATATTTACATCAATAAAGAGCTCGGGCCCAATTTATACGATGTAATTGAGAGTACTTGTCACGTAGCTTGTCACGTTTTCATTATATTAAGTGAGTATGACCTGATGGTAGCGGAGAGGGTAATTCCTTCGTGCATAGATACACCGTAGCGCTCGGCCAGTTTGGACAGTCGGAGTCAGAACCTTTCCTTGGCCAATACGCTACCGCGTATCTCGATGGACTACGTGTCATTCAGGGTGATCATCCTACTTGTGACCATCCGCCCACACTGCTGCAATCTATTCCAATGAGTGACTGCTGAGATTAAAGCGCGCTCTTTATTCGATGATATGGCGATGGCTGATATTACAGCGAACGCGCCTAGCATCAAAATTGTTCAATGTTCCGTCGATATTATAGCAATGTTTCCCAATGAGTAATTACTCCGAGTAGGAGTAAGGTTTCGGGGCATATGCGCTCTCTCACCCTAGCTGCGTTAGAAGTTACAGTGGGGCAGTTTCTACACGCGCGGTCACTCATTCATAGATATCTAGGGACCCAATCAACCGGTTCCGAAAACTTTGAAAATAATCTATTCGTCTCAACATGTGGAACAACTTTTGTTTGTAATATTTTTTTGTATTTCCTGTCGTTTTCGTACAAAATCATTGTTTTATAAAAGAAATAAGGACAAATTTATGAAAAATTCGGATTCCTCATCCCCCAAAACCATAAAATCCGACGATAAAATTCCATCGAACTGTTAGTGACCGTGTGGATAAAATAAAGGATAAATCCACGGTTCGACTTTCGGATCTATAGAACTAATTGTTTTTAATTGTTTAGTATCTTTATCTCGTACAGTGAGATAGGCTTCTGGTATTTCTCCGTCTGCCGTAGTGGAAAAAACATCAGCCACTTCATTGGACTATTGTGGATTATAACGATTACGATCCAAGTCCAATCTCGAGGTGAATGATAAAAATAATTCTGGTAGAGGTACTTCATTATTCATATCTCTGATTCTATTCTGTTGTGCTTGAACTTCTTCATGCATCATTTGATATGATTCAACGTATGGATTGCAATCGCGCATAGTTGAATTTATTATCTGTAAGACTTCTTTATCTAATGACGAATCAGTATTTTGTAGAACATTGATTGTTTCTGCAGAATCAAGAATGAAAAGTTGTCCACGTCTTGGTCTGTGGTTGCCAGGGGGATATAATTTAGTATTAAATTGATAATAAATTTGTCCTTGAATTTGAAAACAATAAGGCCCCGGTCGACGATTCGAGTAATTCATTAAATTTGCATTGAATGAAGCAAATGAGAAAGAATTATTTTAATATCTTAATCCATTGAAGAATTTATTGGATTTGGGGTGGGTTCCATCGAAAAGAAATTTCAAATTCTGTGGCATTTCAGGTAATGAGGATAATTTGACTTTACCATGTTCGCAACATTGATGAAATGAATTTTTCTTTGTACTAATAACTTCGCATTGAAAATGTTTGGCTTTATAATGTTGACAAATTTCTGTCATTTTACCTCCATAATGTTCTTCAATTTCGTTCAGATTCATAATAGGTGTAGTTCCATAGAACAAGTTAATACTGTCTTGTGAATTCAGGATCACTTTATTTCTATGTAAGATTTTATCATCAACATTCACACCACACTGCAGATCTTGTGAAATTCCCTCTGTTGACATTGCTTGTGGATTACCACATGAAGCAGTGTTCATTTTTCGTACCGATTTTTGTTTTGAATTTAACGTGATCTTAAACTTACCATGATTATTCTTTTCTAAAATGTTTGAATTCGATTTATTTTTGCTACTTGGATTATTAAGAACATTGGAATAGTTTGAAATATTATTGAAAGTATTCGTGGACTCAGAATCCCGATTAGTGGCATCTTTATTGATTTTGACAGTTGCTAAGGGAGAAACCCGATTTTCTCATAATTGTATGTTATTTTTAACTTCAACATCCATCAATATGTTTGATTGTTTAGAAGCATACTGTTATTTTCGAGAAGAATCAGTCGGATTTGGAGAAAAATTTCCAGCAGTATGTGTCTCTACACTTCGTTTTCGTTAATTCAAGTAATGTTGAGTTGTAACGACCAAAAATCCTTCATCTGATAAGATTTTCAGACGCATATTTGAAGAGTCATTGGATTTAACAAATGCCGAATGATACTGTTTTACATAAATCTACACGTGTCTGTAGCAGTCCATTCGGAGTTGTAAAGTTCGTAAAACCTTTAGCTTGTTCTGATGATAAATTTCTAAAAGAATTTTCATCAATATCTACTGAACGTTCCAATTGGGATAATTTACCAGGTATTGGATGAATTGAGTGGCCATCAAATGTATTGGAAATAATTTTCAAGCTTCCATCATTTTGTAATGATAATTTATGAGATGAAATTCGTTTTCTTGAAACTTTCTCTGGTACATTAGACACAGGAGAGTTCGTTACTTTTAAAGGCTCTTCTTATCCAAGACGACTGGAAATGTTAGAAGATGGAGGGTGTTTGTCATAAAGTCGGAAAGGAGATGACATTGAATCATTTAATGTAACAATTCGAGTCATAATTCGGGGTTTCCGTGAGTTATTTCTTAAATTCTCTACTGGTTGTCTCTGATTCAAATATGTATTGTCGGTACAAGTAGCAAAAGCTTGAGATTTTGTAATTCTTGACTTTTTTTAAATATTTTCATTGATAATTCCTACTATATCATCGTCTTTATCATTTGGATTCGGAGGAGTTTCTTGGGGATTCATTATGTCGTTTTTTTTCCAAATTTATGAAAATATATATATTTTAATGAAAGGATTAATTATAATGGAAAATTAAATATTACAAATTTTTCTATTAATTTCAATTATTTATTTGAACCTTTTCTAATATTATAATTTTTTAATAAAAATAAAATTATCTGATTAATGTGAATATTTTCATCAACTTCTCATAATTTCTTCATTAGCATCGAAACTTAAATATTAATTTTTCATTAATAGCACAATTTCGATAAATGATTTCTCATTGATATCAAAATTTTTGTTATCATAAAATCACTTCATCATCATTTTCTCATTGGCATCGAAATTTAATGTCTCATTGATTCTCTTATTAATAGCACTTTTTTTTTCATTGGTATCAAAATTTTCACATGTGTATATAGCATTTCACATCACCCCCCTGAAACAGAAAAAATGAATTGATCAAAATTTGCATTCAATATTTGTTTAGTTAGTAATATTATAGACGGAAATTCAAAACTTGGAAAAAAAAGAAGAAAAAGTCGAGAAGGGGAGAGATGCATTATTTGTGGGATTTTTCTTTTTTGCGCCAATACTATTGAAGATTAAGCAACTTTCTCGTGCATTTTTAAGAAGATAATACACTGAGAAATTTATGCCCAGTAAATTTGATTGAAAAAAATAAATCCCTGAAATTGCTATACAAAATCCCCATTTAAATTTTATTCAATTCTTGTCTTACATCAATTTATTTTCCTCAAGCTCGCGGTTACACCAAGCCTTGTTGAGCAAATAAACTCTAGAGTGAAATCCTTAGTTTATTAATATTTCATGCAAGGAATAAGTTTTTAGAAAATCCTATTTGAGTTAACACTGATACAGGGTGTCCCATGGGAATGTGTGAAAACTGTTAGAATTAGTGGACCAGGTTTCAGGGAGACGTATCATTTATAATGATGAGACCAAATTTTATAATAAACAAAAATGAATTTTATTGTACACACATGTGCTTCACTTCGCTAATACATTATAGCAAAAAAAAACTTATATAGAAGCAGAGAGGAAGAGAAATATAAGGATAATAATACAAAATGAAAAGGCGCGAGTTGACCAGAATTCAAATATTAACACTTCCCCTCAATGAGCGTCTTCTTTATCTACTTATTTGTAATTATCCTCAGTTTTTCAATACACATATGATGTTTAGATGCAGGCAAATTCTTCGTGAGAATGTCGGCTACCATGTCATCTGTTGATTTATACTCAAGTGACAGATCCTCACGCTTCAATGCCTCTCGAATGAAGTGATATCGAATGTCGATATGTTTAGTCCTCTGATGATGCACAGGATTCTCTGCGAGCAGCTTTGCTCCTCGGTTATCATTGTAGAATGCGATGGATCGCATCCCATGCAACTTAACCTCGAACGTGTTCGATAGCTCATCCTTTATCCACTGGATCCATTGAATATCTCTGGATGCTAACATAATGTCGTCGACATACAGGGTAACCAACAGGATGTCATCGTTATTCCAGGCATAATACATGCACGGGTCGGCGAATGTGGGAATTAACCCCAAATCCCTCAATTTACTGTCGATCCTCTTATTCCATTGTCGACCCGCCTGTTTCAATCCATACAAGGCTTTCCTCAGTCGACAGACTTGATTTCCTTATTGCAGACCCGCTAACATCTTCAGAGATTTCCTACGTAACTCACTATTATTTGGTTCTCCCAGCAAGATCTCCTCCAGAGTTTCTTGAAGTAGGTGTGGCTTCTTCATAAAAATCTCCTCATCTAGATTCCCATTCAGGAAGGCTGTGGTGATATCCAGTTGGTGGATCTCGAGTTGATACTTGGCACTCAATGTGAACATTAATCGAATGGTCTCGAGTCTAACCACTGGGGCGAAAGTTCCATCATATTCAACACCAGCTTCCTGAGTAAATCCTCTGGCAACCAGCCTGGCCTTTCTCCTCTCAATGGATCCATCTGCACCGTATTTATTGGTCAACACATATCTGCAACCAATGAGTTTTCGGTCGATTGGGTGATCCACCAGCTCCCAGGTATCTTTCAGAATTAGACTCTTGACTTCGGTGGCGATGGCTTCTCTCCACTCTTCATGATCTTGACCTTCTAGGGCTTGCTTCAGGTCTATCTCGACATTGAAGGCAAATGCCACCTTATGATCTCCATCACCTTCACGTTGGGGATCATTCTCAAAAACATCATCATCCAAAGCCTCCACGACGACGATATCTGGACAAACAGGTTGTCTGACAGAGGCGCGAGTAGTGGGACGATCCGTTTCGCTGGTCGAGAATGTCAATATACGAGTTGTGCTTCGTCTAGGCTCAAGAGTTGAAGATGCTGAGGTTCTGGAATTATTCCTCGAGTGTTGGGAGGACTCACTTGGAATACTCTTCACAAGGTTGTACGACTTCTTGGGTCTACCTCTTGCTCCAGTTCTCAGGATCGTCGGACGTCCACGTCCTCGCTTCCAGCCAGGTGTATCACTCACCTCCTCGCCGATGATCTCGATGCTCGTCGTCTCGTCCTTTTGATGATGATTAATTTCGTTCGAGAGTAATCCTCTTGCTCCACTCTTGATATGACTGTCGATGATGTCTTCAGAGTTTGAGGGTGTCTTGATATCCTCGATGAATTTTACGTCTCTGATAATTACAATTGTTCTCTCGTCGGGCATCCACACACGATAGGCCTTGGCCTCCTCTGCATACCCCACTAATATTCCTTCAGCTGATTTTGCTTGGAATTTGTCCTTTGAGGGTTCTTTATTTAGCACGAACGCTCTGGCACCGAAGACACCAAGATGGCACAAATTGGGGATTTTTCCTGTCCAGAACTCATAGGGCGTCCTTCCACATAATGTTGAAGTTGGACATCGATTCCTCAGGTAATTTGCAGCACAACTGACTTCTGCCCAAAAAGATGAAGGCAACCCCGACTGGAGAATCATACACCGTGCCATTTCCACCAAGGTACGGTTCTTACGTTCCGCTACTCCATTTTGCTGCAGAGTATAAGGCACAGTTAGTCTTCTCTTGATTCCCTCGGACTCAAACAGGTCCTCGAATGGTCTTGACAGATATTCTGGGGCATTATCCGATTGAAAAGCTTTTATTTTCATACCCAATTGATTCTCCACTAAGGCCTTATACTTCTGGAACGCTGTGAAGACTTCACTCCGCTTCTTCAGGATGCACACTTGGCACCAACGAGAATAATCGTCGATAAAAGTTATAAAGTAACGACCACCGCCATTTGAATCGGTACGCATCGGCCCACAAACGTCTGAGTAGACTAGTTGAAGTGGCTCGTCACTCCTCGGCTCTCGTTTTGGAAAAGGCAGGGCTGTGAGCTTGCCAGTTAAACAAGTGGTACACTGATGCAGCTTCTGGACGTCGTTCAGCTTGATCCCGCTCACTGCGCCGTTGATTACCATCCTAGCCATGTCTTGAGCATTCAGATGGCCCAACTTTTCGTGCCACCGCTGGATCTCGCTTGGAGCACCCTTGTGAGCCACGTCAGCCCGATTTGCAGTCTCGTTTTTCTCTCTCACATAGTACAAATCTCCTACTCGATCAGCCACCATCCTGATTCGCCCTTGGTTGTCGCAAACAATGGCTTGAGTGTTGCTGAACGTCACCTCGAGGTTCTTATCCGTGATTTTCGCTACGGACAGGAGATTAACGCGTAGATCCGGCACGTAGAGAGAGTTTTCAAGATGTACTGACCTGCCAATTTTGCCATCGGTGATTTGCAGGTTAACTGTCCCCTTGCCCTTGACAGCGGTAGAAATGTTGCTCGCCAAATTGAGTCGCCCCTTGTCTGTAGCTGTCAGTTCACCAAACCTCTCCTTCTCTCTACAGAGATGCGCAGTAAATCCACTGTCAAGGCACCACGCCTGCGAAGATTTCACCACCTCGGTTATCACGGCTTCATCAAGGTCTGTCGACTGTGAAAACCACGATTCGTCGACTACTGCAGCCCTTTCCCGGTGACCTCCACGTGGATTCGTGTAAGAGTACCCTCGCTGACCGTCTCGATAATTATTTTTCTGTTGTGGTGAGTCACGATTGGAACACTCCGATGATTTATGCCTCATCTGACCACATCGACTACATCTGAAGGGGAATTTCTTCTTGGGACCTTGAGCCTGAGATGAATTACTTCCCCTCGACTTGTAGGTACTCTTCTTAGCTGCCAATAGGGCTCCGCTTTCACTGCTCTCTGTTCCATTTTTCTTCACTTCGACAGTACTCAAAACCTTCAATTTTATTACATCAGTTGTTGGTAATTCATCACGTGCTAGTATCGCACAGCGAAAGCCATTGAAACTATCAGGTAGACTGTTCAATAGGAGTGTACTTTTCAAGGCAGGATGAATGTCCACCTCCATGGCCTCCAGTTTGTCAACAAGATCAAAAAAATTGTCCAGCTGATCACGCAGGTCCTCATCCTCCGACATACGTAGATGTGTGATGTCTCTGAGAAGAAGGGCCATCCTGGCTGGTTCTGTAGATGCGTACGTCTCTTGTATCTTTAACCACAAAGCTCGAGACGTTCTAATTTTCCTAAATTTCTTGACTTCGCTTGGACTCATGGATAAAATAATATCGGGCCTTGCCTTCCTGTCCATTTTCTCCCAAGCTGTCATCGCTGACCGCATCAAAACCAGAGGATCTCCTTCGCCGGTTGGTGTTGGTGGTTGTGGAATTTCCCCACTCACATATGGCCATCCATCAGTCTTGATTGATAACGCCTCTGCTTGCACACACCACGTGTCATAATTGTCTTTCGTCAATAGTTCGATTTTGGCCAATGTAACAGTANTCGTCAATAGTTCGATTTTGGCCGATGTAATAGTGTTTACAGTTGACATGATGGATTAAATAATTTAAAGATTGTTCCCTTTAGCACGTGCTCCGATACACTGAACTAACCTACAAAATTGCTCGTCGTATGTTTGCACTCTATGCAATTTTATTTCAGCATCTGCACTGGGCCCATAACCTGTTAGAATTAGTGGACCAGGTTTCAGGGAGACGTATCATTTATAATGATGAGATCAAATTTTATAATAAACAAAAATGAATTTTATTGTACACACATGTGCTTCACTTCGCTAATACATTATAGCAAAAAAAAAACTTATATAGAAGCAGAGAGGAAAAGAAATATAATGATAATAATACAAAATGAAAAGGCGCGAGTTGACCAGAATTCAAATATTAACGAAAACTGTTTAATTATTATTTTTTACTGGAAACGGAAAAAGAGAAGGAATACAGTTCCTGATAGAGGAGAGTTGTCATTATTATTTCACAGTATATTCATTATTGAAACATGTAATTCACGCAACAAAAATAGTAGTTCACAAAAATTGTACGTGATAAGTGCAATTAATAGTAAATGTTTTCGAAATGAGAGCCATCAACACTGGCGCAATAATCCAAACGTTTCCTAAAACCGTGGAATACACGTTCTAATGTTTTCCGAGGGAAAACCGTGAACAGTCTTTTTAATGTTGTTTATCAAATTTTCAATTGTTTTTGGCTTGCTTGCGTAACAAGAATCTTTTATGTAACCCCACAGGAAATAATCGCACGGATTCAAAAATTTTGGGTATCCCAAACCAAGAACTCGGCCGCGATAAACTGTATTAAGAATTTCAAAAACTTCGTGAGTACAGTGGGGAGCTGCTCCATCCTGCATAAAATAAAACCCATTGGCAAGCCCTCTTTTTCTCGCATGAGGGAAGAATTTTGTTTCTACCATTCTTTTGTACTCATTCTCGGTAACGGTAGATTCGAAAAAATGTAGATAGACACCCTTCATGGAGAGAGCAGCCCAAACATTGACTTTCTGTGGATGAGCAGATTTCGTAACCAAAAAATTGGGTTTTTGAGATCCCCAAAATCTCAAATTATTTTTGTTCACGTAGTTGTCTAGCCAAAAGTGTGCTTCGTCAGAAAAAACAATTGCTGCTTCATGCAGCTCGCCATTTTCGAACATTTGTGTCATTCTTTCACGAAATTCCTTTCGTCTCAGAATCGCCTCCTCTGTCAAACGCTGACACATCAATATTTTATATGGATGAAGTTTCAAAAAAACGTGGAGGATGCGATGCAACGTTGATTTGGTCAATTTTACATCTTAAGCGGCTGTCCGAATGGACGAGTTGGGATTTGCCTTGAAATACTGTTCAACTTCATCGACCTTCTCCTCTGTTGCAGCAGAGAATGAGGGACCTGGAAGAGTAGCTCTACGATCATCTAAAGTGCCGCATTCCTCGAAATTTTCAATTATTCTAGAAAAATAATATTATCATGACTAGAAACCGACGGGATTTCTACGAAAATCTGTAATGTGTTTTGTTGTGTCACACAATCAATATGAAAAAAAATTTATTCTAACCTCCTCAAAGTGGTTTCGCTAGCAACTCGTTTGGATCCAAATTTAGTACGAAACCGCCTAATAGCTTCGCAGTATTTTTTCCCTCTCGAATAGAAGCACTCGATGAGATATCTTTTTTCTTGAATTGTCAAATCACTCATTACTGCTAACAAACTAAGGCTCCTGCCGCAGTTGAAATAAAACTGATTGGCCCCTAGTAAACGTAAAATAAACGTAGAGAGTCAAGGTCATTTAGGATGAGCCGGCAGATGAGTTTAGTTTTCACACATTCCTATGGGACACCCTNTTGTTGATCATATGAAAAAAAGACATGGTATTTCTAAATTTTTTCAACTCACAAATTATTCTCTATTTCCCAAATTTTAATTTTTTCATATTTATCATACGCAAAAATGATTAATTCTTGCTTCTTAGATTTTCATACATAAATCCCACACTTTACAAAACNCAAAGTGGTTTCGCTAGCAACTCGTTTGGATCCAAATTTAGTACGAAACCGCCTAATAGCTTCGCAGTATTTTTTCCCTCTCGAATAGAAGCACTCGATGAGATATCTTTTTTCTTGAATTGTCAAATCACTCATTACTGCTAACAAACTAAGGCTCCTGCCGCAGTTGAAATAAAACTGATTGGCCCCTAGTAAACGTAAAATAAACGTAGAGAGTCAAGGTCATTTAGGATGAGCCGGCAGATGAGTTTAGTTTTCACACATTCCTATGGGACACCCTATATAACCCTGAGATTAATTTAGTTTTGTTGTTCCTGTGATAAATATCCTTTGAATAATTTAATCCTTCTTCTGATCACAAGCACGGTCTGTACATGAACGACTGGAGAATTAATCAAAATATAACAGAAGAGAAAACTTTGACGTTAATCTCTCTCTCTCTCTACCTGTCAATTAGAGTTGCCAATATCCAAATTTTCATGGAAAGTATACATGAACAGTTGATTTATTATTATACTTTTTGTCATATAATAATACTGGAAAACACGTTTTTTGTTGAAATCAACTCAAAATCGTTCATTATTTCACTTGTTTAACGGTAAACAACAATTTTTATAGATTATCAACACACAACAAAGTGATTTTCACAATTTTCTGTGAGACTTTTTTCAAACTTTTTTACACCACAAAATTTTAGCTTCAATTAGCTTAAACACCATTTATAAACTATTATTGTTATAATTATTTTTTTGTCAATCAATCAGTCATCATCAATTCAATGACAGAGAAAAAAATTAACAGATAAATCGCATCATTGTATCGATTTTTCATTAATCGAAAAAAAAACATTCGATTGATCGATAATCGCATTTTAATTTACGATACAATATGCCTAGGTTCTCCTTTAGTATATTAGATATTAACCCCCACACATATTCATGAACTTTTTGTCCATTCTGAAGGAAAAAAAAGAATGTGTCGGTGTGATAATCACCTCATTTTAATTTAGAAATTCGATTGTCAATCATCCGTTTCATTATACACATCCATGACCGAACGGCAAATGCGATTCGGACTCTTGACTTTTATACAATCGATATTTATATCGATATTTACCCAATCGATGCTCAATCATCCGTTTCATTGCATTCATTCTCACACTTGACCGAATGGCGAATGCGAGTTCGACTTTCGTAGAATCCATTCGCATTCGAGTTCTCATTTGAGTGCCCATTCGAGTTCTCACTCGAGATTCGCGATGCCTCACTGTTATTATATAGGATTTTTTCATGTGTGAAGTTTATCTTTATAACAAAACATATCTAAATTGCCTAATTGTTGATCATATGAAAAAAAGACATGGTATTTCTAAATTTTTTCAACTCACAAATTATTCTCTATTTCCCAAATTTTAATTTTTTCATATTTATCATACGCAAAAATGATTAATTCTTGCTTCTTAGATTTTCATACATAAATCCCACACTTTACAAAACTCATGAAAATTCTTCGGTTTCTCAAATAATTCGAGAAAAATCTTTGAAGCTCTCTAATTATTTGGAAAAATGTGAAATTTTCCGAAGAATTAAAGAAATTTTTTCAGCTTTCTTCGGAAATTAATTCATAACCCTCCCTCATTGTTCAACAATTACAGATTTTAATCAGATTATTTTAAAAAGTAAAAAAAAATTAATCGAAGATTAAAAGTTACTCATTGATGTTTAACTTTTCATTCTCTCAATTCTCTTTAAGTCATTAACAATATTTATAAAACATTTATGAGTATATGAAGTTTAATAAATTCGATTTCTTCATGTTCCCAACGAATAGGTAAGCGCGCGCACAGGTCTACTAAGATTTGATTTGAAGAACGAATAATGCCCTTTAAGGTGGTACATCAATATTTTGATTGATTTGATGCAAAAGAATAGAAAAATCCAACCCAAGTTGATTTTAAAGTAAAAGTACGAAAAACCAATTTTTATCTAAAAGTGCTATAACCCAAGGAAAAATAATCAAAATGGAATGATTCACATGTCAATTAGAAGCTCGTCTAAAACACTTTTGAATGAGTATAAAACATATGCGGTTCATCAAACAGGAAGAGAGACATTAGTATGAAAACAAGAAAGAGGACTAGTGTCAGGGTCATGGATCGTTCTATAGGGGATAATTCGAATTACCCCTGCTTATCTCTTCCACTTGACCCTCCTGATGATATTGCTCATTCTTTTCGTTTATTTGCTCACCTTCACTGATATTCATAGTGAAGTATGTGTGAACCCAACTTGGCATGAATTTTTATGGAGAAAATCAATCTAATCTTTTGAGAATGAAGGATTTGATTTCCAATGTCTAGTCTAGTCTATATTCTTCCCTTAATTGATCCGTACTGATTCATCAATTTGATTTCTTCGAAACTTTCTGAACCTGACTTTGATGGAAATCAAAATTTAAGTGGGAGTCTCACTTTGCTTCGAGATTTCATTATACCCTGCGTTCCTTATGTCCCGCGGTTGCTCTTTTATAGGAGTACGATAGTCACAACATTATACTAGTCATAATGATCAATTAGCAGACCCGAACAGATGATTCATGAAAGGATTCCCAGTGAAAACTATAAAAATTCATCGTTTTTTTTTGAATTTTTTGCAGGTGGAATTTTGAGACTATTAGGTGTACAAATAAGTTTTAAGACACTTTGCAAAAAATTTAAAATTCATTTTCGAAAAAAAGGAAACTACATTTATTCATCAAAATAATCTCCATAATTTTGAATGACCTTCCGCCATCTGTTAGGTAATTCACGGATGCCTTCCGCAAAGAAAGTTTCATCTTGCGAGGCGAAGAAATTATCGACCCATTTTTGCACTTCTTTAAATGTTTTGAATCGCACATCAGTCAATTTGTTTTGCATTTTCCGAAACAAGTGAAAATCAGTTGGAGCTAAGTCTGGTGAATACGCCGGGTATGGCACAACTTTCCATCCAAGAGCCATTAACGTATCTTTGACCGGTTTCCCCCATGAGGCCTGGAGTTGTTATGGAGCAATTTTACTGGACGTTTTCCTTTGCCAGTAAATGGACGTTTTTGTTCAATTTCTTGGTTCAATCTTATTGTTTACGATAGCTTAGTCGGTAAGAGTACCCGGCGCGTAACTGGGAGACCCGGGTTCGAATCCCGGCTGGGTGAATCGGAATTTTTTCTCTCTAAATTTTAATTCTATTTGAATTTACGATGGCGATCGGTAGTAATTATCTCGCCAGACTTCAAAAGTTCATAATGCAGTACGCCTTTCATATCCCACCATATACACAGCATGATCTTGTTACAGTGAATATTGCGCTTCGGTGTCAATGTCGTCGGCTCGCCGCGGTTAACCCAATAATATTTGCGTTTTGGATTATCAAAATAAATCCACTTTTCATCGCCCGTCACAATTTTCCACAAAAAAGACTTTCTATGTTGCTTATTGTAAAGATTCAGACATATGTTAAGTCGGCTATCTTTATTTTCTTGAGTCAAAAAGTGTGCCACCCACTTTGTTCCTTTTTGAATCTTTCCCATTGCGTTTAAGCGATAGGAAACGGTCTGTTGAGTTACTCCAAGCTGTTTTGCAAGTTGTTTTTCCGTCTGGTAAGAGTTTTCATCCAGCAACGCTTGCAGTTCCTGGTCATCCATCCTTACAGGGGCCCCGGTACGTTCATGGTGACTAACGTCGAAATCACCTTCTTCAAATCGCTTAAACCAATACTCACATGTACTTTTAGATACAATGTTGTCCCCAAGAACAGAACAAATCGATTGGCATGCATTCCTAACAATTTTTCCTTGATGGAATTCATAGCGAATGCAGTGTCTAATAAATAGCTTATCGGTCTGCATGTTTCATTCACAGAATTTAATGTTATGTTTATGACTGCCTTATGCTTTGATACTACATAACAAACTTCACCATATCATATATAAGCGTTAACTTTGAATTACTTCCATGACACGGAATCTAAGTGTCCTAAAACTTATTTGTACCCCTAATATGTTCTTTTAAAAATGCAGGGAATAGAGGTCAGAATCACGTCAATTTTTTTCAATATGGTGGCAAAATCTATATCTATTAGAATAATTTTTGAAAGGAAAGAGCCAATTAAAAATATTTTTTTTATATTTTTTTATTATTTTTTTTTCTATTTCATTGGTTTTATCGAAGTAATTCTCGATTTGAAACCCCTCCTCTAGCCGGCCTCCCCTCCTTTCTTTTCCTCTTATTGTTATCTGCGGTATCATGGCCGTCTTACTCTTAGCTGTGCCCCATTCGAGCTAGGACAGTAGTGTAATAATGCGGGTTCTGGCACAACGTTTTTGGCGTCGACCTGGTCGTTGGGACCCAGTAGGGGGATCAAATGAAAGTGGGTGGGTGGGTGGTTGATTAATTCGCGGGGTCGCGGCTTAATTCGCGGTTTGATTTGCGGGATCGCGGTTTAATTCGCGGGTTGATTAATTAATTCGCGATTTTTTCCCTCGAAGTGATGAAAGGGTTAATTAATTCGCGGGGTCGCGGTTTGATTCACGGTTTAATTCGCGGATTTAAATCGCGGTTTTGATTCGCGGGTTCTTTACTTTATATACCTGAGGAGGGTCACAATAGTTTGCGGGGTTNATTAATTAATTCGCGATTTTTTCCCTCGAAGTGATGAAAGGGTTAATTAATTCGCGGGGTCGCGGTTTGATTCACGGTTTAATTCGCGGATTTAAATCGCGGTTTTGATTCGCGGGTTCTTTACTTTAAATACCTGAGGAGGGTCACAATAGTTTGCGGGGTGTACAGTTTTCAAATTCCTGCGATATCAATGAGTCATCACAGGAAGGGGCTAAAAGCAATAAAAAAAGGTCATAAAAACTTTCACTCTTTCATGGATTCTAGGAAATGATAAGAAGATTAAGGGGGTCTTAAATCATCAAATGCTACCTCTACATTTTTCAAATTCCTGAGATATGAATGAGTCATCACAGAAAGAGTTTAAAAGCAAGAAGGTCATCAGAACTTTCACTTTTTAATGGATTCCAGGAAATGATGAAAAAATTAACGGAGGTCATGAATCATCGAATGTCACTTACATTTTTCAAATTCCTGAGATATGAATGAGATCACAGAAAGGGGTTCAAAGGAAAAAGGTCACAAAAACTTTCATTTTTTTTATGCATTCCAGGAAAACAATGGAGGATCATCAATCAATCTATATACATGAGCACACAAACCTTAAAAAATTTTCAGGGGTGGGGTGAGGGCTTGATTATATAACGTCTCCATTTCGAGACTGCAGCATCAGTTCACTTTTTCTTGTGCTCATGAGGAGCTACTCTAATCGACGACAACAAACTTTGAAGGGGGATACTATACGTCAACAACAAGAGTTAAAAAATAGACGGTCGCGGCTTAATTCGCGGTTTGATTCGCGGGCTCGCGGTTTAATTCGCGGTTTAATTCGCGGTTTGATTAATTAACTCGCGATTGTTTCCTTCGAAGTGATGAAAGGGTTAATTAATTCGCGGGGTCGCGGTGTAATTCGCGGTTTGATTCGCGGGGTCGCGGTTTAATTCGCGGTTTGATTAATTAACTCGCGATTGTTTCCTTCGAAGTGATGAAAGGGTTAATTAATTCGCGGGGTCGCGGTGTAATTCGCGGTTTGATTCGCGGGGTCGCGGTTTAATTCGCGGTTTGATTAATTAACTCGCGATTGTTTCCTTCGAAGTGATGAAAGGGTTAATTAATTCGCGGGGTCGCGGTGTAATTCGCGGTTTGATTCGCGGGGTCGCGGTTTAATTCGCGGTTTGATTAATTAATTCGCGATTTTTTCCCCTGGAAGTGATGAAAGGGTTATTTAATTCGCTGATTAATCAATTTAATTCACGGTTTTGCGTTACAAAGGACCTTCTCGGTGACCTTTTCAATCCACCCCGCGAGGGGGGGTGAGTGAAGGGGTTAATTATTTCGCCGGTCGCGGTTTGATTCGCAGATTAATTCTGCAGATCACGGCTAAATTCGAGGATCGATTAATTAATTAATTAATTAGTACACCCAAACTTCTCAGTACACTGCCGCGACGAGTGAAAGGGTTAACTAATTGGCCGCTTTAGAAATCATAGAAGGGGCTNACGGTTTTGCGTTACAAAGGACCTTCTCGGTGACCTTTTCAATCCACCCCGCGAGGGGGGGTGAGTGAAGGGGTTAATTATTTCGCCGGTCGCGGTTTGATTCGCAGATTAATTCTGCAGATCACGGCTAAATTCGAGGATCGATTAATTAATTAATCAATTAGTACACCCAAACTTCTCAGTACACTGCCGCGACGAGTGAAAGGGTTAACTAATTGGCCGCTTTAGAAATCATAGAAGGGGCTGCTCCTCTTCTTCAAACATTGACACCTGGCTCCACTTGACATGTCTGAACTTGAGTTTTCCGGTACTTTCTCGTTTGCCGCACCCCTTCGTGTGAAATTGTTGTTGATAACGATATCAATATGTAAATATTTATTTAAAAAAACATTTTCCTGTCACATGTCTGAACTTGAGTTTTCCGGTACTTTCCTGTTTGCCGCGCCCATTCGTGGGAAACCATTGTTAATAATGATATCAATATGTAAATATTTATTTAAAAAAACATTTTCCTGACATGTCTGAACTTGAGTTTTCCCGTACTTTCCTGTTTGCCACTCCCATTCGTGTGAAATTGTTGTTGATAAGATATCAATATATAAATATTTATTTTAAAAAGAAGGGGAGGGAGTATGTATATATGCAAAGGCAGAGGATCAGTCATTCAAACACTTAGGTACCCCCACCAATTTGGCATAGTCCTCGACAAATTTTACACGTTGTAGTAGGAGGAGTTTCCGAAAAATCTCCATCTGCTG
>NW_021680552.1:87467-87595 GCF_001412515.2 Diachasma alloeum
GTATGAAATAGTGAAAACGAATAGGAGACCCAGGGAAATTCAACAATGGCTTAATCACATCAGAGGACATTCGAAAGAAATCAATGCATCATTGAAGAGGAGTGTGAGTCATAGTGAGAAAAGACGTT
>NW_021680552.1:93952-95366 GCF_001412515.2 Diachasma alloeum
ACATATCAATCCACTTGTAATTTCCACGCAAACTGAACTGTAGCCACATTTTACTCTTCAATGTTCGATTGAATCGTTCACATATGGACGCCTTCAAATTACTGAATGTGGAATATAAATTGATATTATATTCTTTCATTAATCCGTGAAATTCAGAATTGTAGAATTCTTTCCCACCATCAACATGCAAATGTTTCGGCACACGCCCCCGTTGGAGAATGGAACTCATAGCTCTCGTCACATCCTGAGCATTTTTTCTTTTTATCGGCTCAGCCCACGCATACTTGGAAAAATTGTCAATTACAGTCAGTAAAAATCTATTTCCATTATTACTCTTTGCGTAAGCCGTCATATCCACCAAATCTGCCTGCCATGTTTCATCCAGATCACGAATGTTGACTCGTCGCCGAGGATAATTTCTTCGTGCTGGACGATGTAATTCTGTCACAACATCCAATTTATTCTCCGACATTTTTGGGGTCGCTCGGTATTCTTTCCACTAGTCTCATTAATCTACCAATTCTTTTATTAATATCTGCACACTTGCGTTTTATATCAATTTGCAATTCGTTAATTTTTATATTTAAAGTCTCTAGAGTTACAGCATCGTGCGGGTCCACTGGTGTTGCAACATTACTCAGCCTTTTATCCTGAAGATTATAATTACCATTTGCAGTTAGTTTGTAACCAACACCGGGTGAGCCTCGATTGTGGCAGCCACTATCAGACGTGAAGTGGCGACCAAACACGTCAACACTCATTTCGCAAATGACAACAGACGGCAATGTGCATACTCTAATATATAATCCCCGCCTCGCGAAGTTCTTCAATAATTGATATAATTTCGTTATCATGACTAGGATTTCCAGCTCTTTGTGATGCCACTAGTAATCGAAGACGGTCCACAAGTTCATTTGGATCATCCCAATAAATGTAGTCCACTCTGCTGAGTCGCTGAGCTCTCATGAAAGTAGGTAAAAGCCCCATGCCAGAGTACTTTGATCCAGCAAAATGTGAAATATATTTATCATATTTCTCACCATTCAGCTCTCGGATGCCTCCGCGAGATTTATAATTTTTTTGATGCCCATTAGTTGCAAGTATGATATTCTTATATGCATCAATATCACTCTCACTAATTAGAGTGTTATCAGGATTTTTCATGAAAAGAAGCTCCAATAATCCCTCAGTACAAGCGTATTTCATGGTTTTTACTTTAATAAATTCATCCTCAAAAAATATGGGGGTGTCTCCAATCATAAAATTATGTGTAAGTTTGCGAACACCATAAGCCTTGTCCCATTTTGTTGTGTTGATTTGTGCCAAATATTTCCCCGCACGAGTGTTGGCATCTTCTTCTGACTCTATCTCTTCAGGGCTGGTCTTTGAACTTTTACTCAGAATGCGTGAGCTG
>NW_021680552.1:96808-130085 GCF_001412515.2 Diachasma alloeum
TTACCTTGGAGTTGGTAGCATAAAATATAATCACGAACGTTTCCAGAACTGGAACACCTTCAATTGTAGACATTTATGTATGGCATTTCTCAATGGATGCCTATATAAGAGCAAACGTTGATGACTTTTACTTAGTCGATGTTCAGAAATCATGGGTGATTCATTCACATTGACAATCTCAGGGGTATCATCCGTGTTGGAGGTGCAATATTTTCCACCAATCGAACTTTCTCCTCAGAAGAATTATGTTCTTGGACTCGTGGAATTTTTAACTTTTAATTCCATTCCAAACGTTGATACGAGCAATAATAAATTGCACATAGGTGATACAATCCTCACCATTCCGACGGGAAGTTACGAGATCGATGATATCTCAAAATTTATTGTAAGAAGTGTGGAAAAGGATAATATTGATATAAAAATCAGAAGTAACAATAACACGTTACGGAGTGAAGTGTCATGCAATAAGGATTTGGACTTGAGGCCTGCAAATTCGATCGGTCGTCTCCTTGGTTTTACCCCTAGAGTTTTAGAGGCCCATAAAACTCATCAGTCGGATCCGCCTGTAGCCATTCTCAAAGTGGACGCACTACGAGTTGAATGTAATATCACCACTGGAGCATACAACAACAGTGATAAAGTTCATACAATTCATGAATTTTTTCCTGTGGTGCCCCCTGGGTATAAAATTGTCGAAGTACCATCGCAAGTTATTTATTTACCAGTGTCTGTAAAAACGATAACCGATTTACAACTCCGAAACGTTGATCAAGACGGGGACTTGGCGAATTTTAGAGGCGAAACAATTACCATCAGGTTACACATCAAATCTATTGTATAATCATGGGCATAATATATAATCGTAAGATTGGCTACTTCTATAAAAGCCCCCAATCATGCCTCGTTTCAATCACTTCGCATGCTGGTTTCAAGGGGTTAACACCTCAGAACGTGAAGTTTCTCAAGAGTCTCGGTCTGGCCGTAAGAAAAAGTGGAAAAAACGTTTTTGTCAAGTAAAAATCTTATTCGCCTGTTGTATACCATGGAGGAAAGCCTGAATATCAAACTCCCCCCGGTGTTTGAAGATTCCATCGCTCACTATGAGATCCATGCACATCAGCCATATACCTCGACGGCACTGGATAATAGCGATGAAATTCGCATCACTGTACAAAATCAAGATCTTTGTATTTTACCAAGTAAAAGTTACTTGCACATCACGGGTAAATTGCTCAAATCGGACAATGCCATCTCTACAACTACAAGCTTCGTGAATAACGCCATTTGTCATCTATTCCAAGAGATCCGCTATGAAATTAATACTATTGAAATTGATAAAGTGAAGAACGTGGGGATTATTGCTCTCATGAAAAATCTCGTGTCATTAACACCAAATCAAAGTATCTCAATGGAAAATGCCGGATGGTTGGGTGTGCAAGAGAAATTGAGTTTAACTGATGGCAATGGTTGCTTTGACATCTCCATCCCATTGGGCATGTTGCTGGGATTTGCTGAAGATTATCGGAAAATCATGGTCAATGTGAAACATGAGTTGGTTCTAGTCAGAGCTCGCCATGATAACAATGCTTTGATTCAAACCGCCAAAGAAGATGTGAAGATCAATTTTATGAGAATTGAGTGGATGGTTCCATATGTGTCATTATCGGATACTAAGAAGATTGAGTTGCTCAATTTCATCCAGAAAGATCCCGCAATATCGATGAGCTTCAGATCATGGGAATTATATGAGTATCCAATGCTTCCAGCGACAACAAAACACGTGTGGACGGTGAAAACCGCAACTCAGCTTGAGAACCCACGTTATGTTATTCTAGGTTTCCAAACAGATCGAAAAAATAGAAATAATAAAAATGCTAGCAATTTTGATCATTGTAGTATCATCGATGTGAAATTATTCCTAAATTCCCAACGTTATCCATATGGAAATTTGGATGTAGCCATAACTAAAAATCAGTATTCGATACTATGTGACATGTATTCAAACTTTCAATCATCATATTATGATCAACAAGCGAATAATCCATTATTGACAAAAGCACAATTTGCAGCGATTACACCCCTGGTAGTCATCGATTGCTCTAAACAAAATGAATCCTTGAAATTTGGACCTGTGGATGTCCGCCTGGAGTTTGAAACAAAAATAAGTTTTTCTCCGGAAACAGCTGCTTATTGTCTCATTTTGCACGATCGAGTAGTACATTACAACCCGATAAGCGGAGAAGTAAGAAAAGTAATCTAAGGAGCAGGGGCGACAGGGGTATAAATCCTCATGACGATAGAAATATTTCATCAGTTGTTATGGAGGTGCTCGTGGACGTACAAAGTTTCCAAACGCTCTCCAACGAGTTCATCGTGAAAGAATTCGGATACACAGTTTTGGATTCTGGTGTGGATACCCTAACGTTTGGTTTTTCAAGCCCCCATGTAGATTCTCTAGTTTATCAGCGAAGTATAGACGGGTAGCTTTGTGGCTTGAGCGTCATCATCATGGATTACCCTGGAACTATGGGAATAGATCATACGAGCAAGTTGGACAATTAGTGCAAAAGTCGGAAAATATTGGTAGAATTTATGTGAAAGAGAAAAAAGAGTGGTTGAAAAAAATTTCTGGTCCTGTATTAGCACCGTTAGTAGTTAATGTTGAAGAAATTTTCGATGATTGCCCATCACTAGCCAAATTCAAAGAGTTACCATCTCGTACTTGTCCATTTCATAGTTATAGAGGCGACAACAAGGCATGTGCCTTAAAAAATGTGGAGCTACTCAAAAACTAGATGATGAAGAAAAGAATAGTACGATCAGTAGATCGATCCTTCAATATTTACTACAAATTGAACAAGTTAAATTTGACGGATTGTGAAGATATTGCATATCTGCCACATTCATTTATAAGTTACGTCGCTGCATGCCATGTTGATCAGTGTTGGGACAAGTTGACTGATGCTATGAGAGCTGATTGGCACATCAAAAGATGTAGACGTTGTTTGGAGCACTATCAGACTGTCGAGGGTGATACTTTTGATGGACCACCACCTATGATAAGGGATTGTGTTAAATGTAATAATTCTTAAAAAATAACAAAATATGTTTAATTATTATATTTATTCATGTATTTCTTATATACTATTACATTAGTTATAATCATAAAAAAATCATTGTGTAAAAAAAAATTGCCAATAAAGAAAAAAATGAAAATAATGTTCTATTTAATTTGTAAGTTAAGCAACAATCTCCTCATCCTCTGCATGGAATTTGATTTCGTTGTATTCACCACCCAAATACTCCAACTTTGGTGCGCCTTTCTTGATTTCATTCAGCAAATCTTCAAATTCTTTAGGATTATCAATGAAAAATTTTGATATCCTTCGGTTCAGAAAAACTGAATAAGCATTATTCAAATGGAGGATCACTCATTCCATGCTTGGTTTTGACTTTGGAGGCAGCTGTGATAGTGTATAAATAGTTGCGTTCCAATTCAGATATTTTCACTAAGAGAAGTTTTTGAACTCTGCAATAGTATTCATCACATTGAAATCTGCTTCATCTGCTTTATTTTCAATTTTCACGTTTGAATCATGATGTAGGCGAAGATTGTTGTATTTCCCACCTAGATATTCCAACGTTGGTGAGCCCTTTTCAATATGTTGTTGGAAATTCTCGAAGATCTTGGGATTTTCAGCGAAATACTTGGCCGGTCGATTATTCACGAAAACTGTGTGAGTATCTGAGAGATGAAGAATAACACCAACTCCATACTTTGTCTCCACTTTGCGAGCTGCAGTGATGATATAAAATGCTCCAGCTTCCAGATCCGCCAGTTTGATAAGAGGAAGATTTTTCATTTGCGCCACAATTTTGATTTTGTTGAAATCCATAATGATTTTTTTGTTTTTACGTGGGTATGATAATTAAGCTTAAATTCGAGTCTTCTGTAGATTGGAGCAGAGTAAATACTCTGATTTTGATGTCACTTCGGTACTGTATAACTTGTTTCACTTTTTGAATGTTTTTCAGGAGAAGGTCTAAACGTTTCTTTAATTCCCGTCGTTTGAAGCTGTCCTTCATGGAGAGTGACAAGATGAACTGATGATATGTGCGGGAATTTTTTCGTTTATATACATAAATCACCCACTCTTAAACCTTTCTTTTTTCAATAAATAATTTTTTACATTATTATTAATAACGTTCGTTTCTGCGAGCGGTAACCATCAAAGGACTGATAATCTTAAGTTCAGGCAAAAATTCTTTGCATATATACATACTCCCTCCCCTTCTTTTTAAAATAAATATTTATATATTCATATCGTTATCAACAACAATTTCATACGAAGGGGGAGCGGCAAACTGGAAAGTACCGGAAAACTCAAGTTCAGACGTGTCAGGAAAATGTTTTTTAAAATAAATATTTATATATTGATATCGTTATCAACAACAATTTCATACGAAGGGGGAGCAGCAAACTGGAAAGTACCGGAAAACTCAAGTTCAGACGTGTCAGGAAAATGTTTTTTAAAATAAATATTTATATATTGATATCGTTATCAACAACAATTTCATACGAAGGGGGGCGGCAAACGAGAAAGTACCGGAAAACTCAAGTTCAGACGTGTCAGGAAAATGTTTTTTAAAAATAAATATTAATATAGTGATATCATTATTAACAATGATTTCCCACGAATCGGCGCGGCAAACAGGAAAGTACGGGAAAACTCAAGTTCAGACATGTTACAGGAAAATGTTTTTTAAAATAAATATTTACATATTGATATCGTTATCAACAACAATTTCATACGAAGGGGGGCGGCAAACGAGAAAGTACTGGAAAACTCAAGTTCAGACATGTCAAGTGGAGCCAGGTGTCAATGTTTGAAGGAGAAGAGGAGCCCCTTCTATGATTTCTACAGCTGCGAAATAATTAACCCCTTCACTCACCCCCTCGCGGGGTGGATTGACTAGGTCACCGAGAAGGTCCTTTGTATCGCAAAACCGCGAATTAAATTGATTAACCAGCGAATTAAATAATCCTTTCATCACTCCGAGGGACAAAATCGGGAATTAATTAATCAAACCGCGAATTAAACTGCGACCTCGTGAATCAAACCGCGAATTAAACCGCGTCCCCGCGAATTAATTAACACTTTCATCACTTCGAGGAAAAAAATCGCGAATTAATTAATCAAACCGCAAATTAAACCGCGACCCCGCGAATCAAACCGCGAATTAATTAACACTTTCATCACTTCGAGGGAAAAACCGCGAATGAATTAATCAAACCGCGAATTAAACCGCCACCCCGCGAATCAAGCCGGGAATTAATTAACCCTTTCATCACTTCGAGGGAAAACCGCGAATTAATTAATCAAACCGCGAATTAAACCGCGACTCCGCGAATCAAGCCGTGAATTCATTAACACTTTCATCACTTCGAGGGAAAAACGGCGAATTAATTAATCAAACCGCGAATTAAACCGCGACCCTGCGAATCAAACCGCGAATTAAACCGCGACCCCGCGAATTAATCAACCACTCACCCACCCACTTTCATCTGACCCCCCTACTGGGCCCCAACGACCAGGTCGACGTCAAAAACGTTGTGCCAGAACCCGCATTATTTCACTACTTACGATTGCACGAGAAACCATGTAAAACCCCAGTCGCACAGCCGGTCTATTGTGTAGTGCCCTAATATATCCATCTGTCACACTGACTAGATGGAGCCACTAGACCGCTACACCGTACCTACCGCCCGCAATTTTTGTGCGAGCGAGGTGTTCCTAAGCGGTCACCCATCCAAGTACTAACCCAGCTCAACGCTGCTTAGCTTGGATGTCCGCCAGAGCAACACCTCACCCACCTAACCATTACAGTCGGTTTCAATTAAACATATAATTTAACGATAAAAAATGAAGTAATAAATTTTTTCTTTTAATGTAAAATGTTTTTCATTTTTCGGAATGTTTCTGATTTTTCGTCAACTTTTAAGTAGGCAAAAAAAAATAAGAGTGAAAAAACGTGTTTTTAACCATTAAAAAATCCGAAAATCAATATACAGTAGCCTCTGGTTAGTGGCATGTTGGTTAGTGTCCAAGTTCCCCTCATATTTTTCTTCTCGCCGTCCGAGCGCTTTCCCCACTCTGCTACCACGCACGCGGTAGAGTAAACACGCCGGTGTATTCTTCGTATTGCTATTGTCTTGCGATTCCGATAAAGACGAGAAATAATAGTACATTAGAGTACAAGGGCACAAATTTCGTTTTCAACGAATGTGTAGTTTACAGGCCGAGCCGAAGGCGAGGTCTGTATACATATTCGTTGAAAACTAAATTTATTACCGAGTGCTCTATAATATTTTATGTCAAGTCGTGCAGAAGTCGAGTTTTGAGCAGGCTGCGCGAAGCGCAGCGTGCGATAAACTCGACTTATTGCACCGCGCGACATAAAATATTCTGTATTTGAATTTTCGATCGAAAAATTCAGTTCACTTCTGACTGTCATGAGGAGAGGATCTAGTTTTGTTGGCATAAAATTAGTTGGAATTGGAATAAATTAAATTATGAAGGGAAGTAAAGAAAATGACGGAAACATTGCTAATAAAAAGGGTAAGACGGAAGCTTGTATCAGTATTAAAACTAAAGTGAGTGTTTTACAACGATTGATTCGTAGAGAGAAACTAAACGATCTATGCGATGAGCTCGGAGTGCATTATTCAACGGTGAGAAAGTGGAATAAAAACAAAGACAAAATCATTGAATTTTCTAAGAGAACACTTTACCTTAATCGTAAAAGACTTCGCGAAGCCCGAAATCCACATCTGAATGAAAGTATGGTTTGATAATTGTCGAAGACACGGAATTTCAATTAGTGGTCCTTTCGTTCAGGGGAAGGCACTGACACTGAATTCAAAAATGGGGGGAGATGAGAACTTCCGTGCTAGTGAGGGATGGTTGACGGGATGGAAAGAGAGGTATGACATCAAATCATTTACTATTTCGGGCGAGAAACTATCCGCCGATTCACCAGCAGCTAAAGAGTTCGTAAAAAATTTGAACCGTTAATTCAAGATGAAAAACTAAGACTGAGCCAAATATTTAATGCTGATGAAACCGGATTAAACTTTAAAATGTTGCCGAAAAAAACACCGGCACCCCGCCAGAATCATGGAGCAGCTGGGCACAAAATGAATAAGGATCGAGTGACAATTATGCCATGTACAAATTACGATGGATCATTTAAATTGCCATTACTAGTCATAGACCTCGAGCCCTCAACAAAATATCTCATGATGATTTTCCAGTCACTTACAGACATCAAATTAAGGCCTGGATGAACTGCTCAATTTTCGAGAATTGGTTCAAAACCATTTTTGTTCCAAAGGTTTAAGAATTTTTGTTATCACGAGGTTTAGTACCTTGTGACTTTTCCAGTTATCGGGAGGCCACATGAAGGTAAAGTTTTAATTTTTTTTATCTTTTCTTAAAATTGTAAATTATGTTTGTTGGGCGCCAGTCGATGTAATTTTAATTAGAGAGAGCATAGACTCCTCTCAGTGTACTCTTTCCAAAATGGCGGTTAGCTCAGGAGTTTCAAGTAGACCCTATTTATTACAAGGGGGAGGGAGGGCGATACTCCGAGCCTGCAATTTTACCTTCCACACTCACACAATGAGAACACACAATTTAATAAGAATAATCAAATATAATTTCACACAAAGAAAAATTATGAAATTTACAAGAAAGGTGAATAAGGGTTATAATTCCTCATTATCCTCAAAATTATGACAAAATATCCATAATATGGATCGATATTCAGTTGAGGGTGGATACGTCACCTCGAAATACAATGAATTCAATTTATCACATTTTAATTTCACACAAAAATTAATCAGAACTAATGAAATTCAATATGGTACTCAAATTTACCAAAAGAAATCATCAAAAATCGATAAAAAATATAAGAAGAGTTGATCACAACTGACTCAACTCAAGAAAATATAATGAAAAATTAGAAAGGACGCTATCTTGGACGCTTTGTCAAGAGTAGCCAAGACAAAGGCTACAGTTCTACAATTTCACTCAAAATTAATGACAATTCGGTTCTGCTTACCTGTCGATTTATGAGAAATCACCTGCTCCAGGATAGACAGCAACCTCCATAATAAAAAATACTAAATTTAACTCAAAATAAACGAAATAAATGCCAGTCTGGCGGACAGTACTATTTTGCAACTACATCTCGCGCTGGCTAGGAGACGATTCTCCTCAAGCTTGGGCCGGTTCAACCGATATGCCTGCGTGATCTCGTTTTGGGGGAGGAACCTGCCCCAAATTCATAAGACACTGAATTTGATTGGATATCGAAGTTCTAACAGAAGTATTAAACGCTAGAATATTCCACGCAATTAATTTACATGACAATTATTTCTCAAAAACTCCTAAATGGATATGAATCAATATTCTTGATATTTTAAAATTATTTTAGATTAAATGTCGTGAATTATCTCCAACGTTGAAATATTATTCACATTCGAGTATCCCTCGCTGAGTTCCTGTAGGTTTTGTTCGTCAGACGAGGAGGAGCTTCCCCCTCCGGTCGTTCCTCGCGTCAGGGTACCCTGGACCATAGTTGTTTGGTGGTTGATGGCAATGGATCCTCGGTTGAAGACATCTTCTGCTCCCATTTGAAAAGCACGGGCTTCGTAGAGGAACGCCATCATCCAATCCTCCTTTCGAATGCCCTGAACGGGATGGTCTGGATGTTGTTTGGTCCCAAANTCAATTTATCACATTTTAATTTCACACAAAAATTAATCAGAACTAATGAAATTCAATATGGTACTCAAATTTACCAAAAGAAATCATCAAAAATCGATAAAAAATATAAGAAGAGTTGATCACAACTGACTCAACTCAAGAAAATATAATGAAAAATTAGAAAGGACGCTATCTTGGACGCTTTGTCAAGAGTAGCCAAGACAAAGGCTACAGTTCTACAATTTCACTCAAAATTAATGACAATTCGGTTCTGCTTACCTGTCGATTTATGAGAAATCACCTGCTCCAGGATAGACAGCAACCTCCATAATAAAAAATACTAAATTTAACTCAAAATAAACGAAATAAATGCCAGTCTGGCGGACAGTACTATTTTGCAACTACATCTCGCGCTGGCTAGGAGACGATTCTCCTCAAGCTTGGGCCGGTTCAACCGATATGCCTGCGTGATCTCGTTTTGGGGGAGGAACCTGCCCCAAATTCATAAGACACTGAATTTGATTGGATATCGAAGTTCTAACAGAAGTATTAAACGCTAGAATATTCCACGCAATTAATTTACATGACAATTATTTCTCAAAAACTCCTAAATGGATATGAATCAATATTCTTGATATTTTAAAATTATTTTAGATTAAATGTCGTGAATTATCTCCAACGTTGAAATATTATTCACATTCGAGTATCCCTCGCTGAGTTCCTGTAGGTTTTGTTCGTCAGACGAGGAGGAGCTTCCCCCTCCGGTCGTTCCTCGCGTCAGGGTACCCTGGACCATAGTTGTTTGGTGGTTGATGGCAATGGATCCTCGGTTGAAGACATCTTCTGCTCCCATTTGAAAAGCACGGGCTTCGTAGAGGAACGCCATCATCCAATCCTCCTTTCGAATGCCCTGAACGGGATGGTCTGGATGTTGTTTGGTCCCAAAAGATTTTTCTCAGGACCTCTTCTCGACTCAACCCGTTGTCGTGGAGTTATGACCGTTGAAGATGACAAATGGTATTAGAATTGGAAAAGGTTTGGAGTATTTCCTTTCCCGATTCTCATGGATGAGAGAAGTCTCCTAGAGGCTAATTTTTAACAATTTTGTCTTAGAAGAAGGTCTCATTTTTCATTTAAAAATGGAAATAAACAAATTTTACAAACAAAAAATGAATTACGGGCTAAAGCGCTTTTATTACTCGACAATGCTGGCTCTCACCCCAAAGGATTGAATAAAGATGGGATTCGTGTGGTTTTTCTACCCCCAAATGCTACATCTCTGATCCAACCGCTAGATCAAGGGATCATAGAGGTCTTCAAGAAAAACTATCGATTACACTTTCTACTTTCATTGTTGAGTGCATAAGATCAAGGAATACCACCAATGGCCCACTTGAAAACTATTACAATCAAAAATGTTGCTAAGAGTTGGGATGAAATTAGCTCAACAACTATCCAAAAATGTTGGAAGCCCTTAATTTCACCAACGTCTGGGGAGCAACTCAAAACACATGAGCAGGAACAGCAAATTCAAATGTATCAATTTCTGCAAATGTTGTTACGCCTTCAAAACTCCAACACGATCGATGAATGCGATGTAAGAAAGTGGATGGAAATAGCAGATAAGGACAATGACTCGGAGGGACTTCTAGATGAAGAAATAATAGCGAGAGTACAACCAGCGATTAATGATATTGAGACGAATCTAGGAGACAGCGCAGAAAATACATCAAAGAACGAGAGGAGCCAGTCTACGGATATCTCTGATTCACTGTCTGACAAGTGTTTACTGAACAACGAGTCCCAGAATCATCCAGAAACCTCGAGAAAAAATCTGAATCCAGATGCAGCCACCAACGCCGCGGATTATCTGTTGGATTTTTTTGACTCACATGGTTCGTGAACTCCAGATGAAATGACTGTTCTATGGTATGTAAGGTACAACGATTTTTTTTTTTTTTATATTTATTTATGTATTAACCTACAATGGGTTATTTACAATCATTTGGGTGATGATTACATATCCATTTTACTTAGCTTGTTATATTACTTTAGTTACAGTAGTCTTTGGTCGTTTAGATTCTAATCTTGTTAGTTTTAATAAACTCGTGTATAATTTTAATAGGTTCTAGTCTTTTGAGAACGAGGAGTGAATCTATGGTAAAGGGCTTTGGACATTTGATTTTGATTAGCTGTTCAATCATTTTTTGTCTTCCCGTTGGAAATTGGGGACATTCCCAAAGTACATGATTGATGTCCTGAATTTCGGCTCCACAGGTGCACTCCTTGCTATTTACAATTCCAATTCGTTCTAGTGATTTGAGGTACAACGATTCTGTGATGAAATATAGTGAATGAAGTAAAGAATTTGGTTTTATGCGAAAAAAATTTATATCGGCGAGTCCGCCCATTCTATATTTATGAAAAATTTCCTGTCAATCTTTGGAGTTTTTTTTTTAAATTTTTTATCGACATGTCTAGGGTTTTAACGAATATCTTCGAATCTACCGTACATGAAAAAATTCTCATGCAAGTATTTTTAGGTCGCATTCTGCTGTATAAAAAGTATTCGTACAAAAATTTCTCCATCTTCGCTAGATTCTAGTATATTTAAAAAAGAATAATTTTTTTTAAGGTCTAATGTTTTTTCTTCTATCTCACCCCTGAATTGATGAGAGCACCAAAATAAAAAATAAAGGGTGTTAGGTAATGACTTTTTCTTCCTCCTAACCCCTGATAGAAAAAAAAATCATAGATTCCGGGAAAAATCTGAAAAAAAATTTGTTAAACGGATTTTTGTATATTGAAAATTAAAAGTTGAGCAATAAATGTTGAGGAATATGATGCCCGAAGTTGACTCAAAATGGCGGAAAAACATCCGGCAACGTCGCAGATAACGTGAAGTGAGTTGATGCAATGATAGGGTTTTTTTTCTAATGAAACCTTGGTCATGGGTTATAAAAAATGCAAGATGGAAAGACGGAATAACTTATTACTTTTTATAACCAATATGCGCATATGATGTAGAAATAAGCGTGAGAAAAATTATCATATGTGAATGTGAAGGTGTGACCATCTGGCGGCGAACAACCAAAAGGTAATTTTAGGGTAAAGAAGGGGTTTTCAGTTTAGAATGAAATAGACGAAAATAGAAGGATGATTTATACATGAAGGAAATATAGAATTTAGAACATTAACTATTAGTCTTGGGCATTAAAGAGGATGCTCACGTCCTTCTGGTGAGGGTTGGATATTTAAATCACACACCAAGTGCCTACTGGGCGATTTCTAATTATTCATCGCGGACCAAAAACGTCTCGAGAAACTTTGGGACATTTATTTTCAGATGTGTGTGGTCCCGACGACCAGTGGACATCTGAAGTATGCAGAAGGTCTCTCGTAGTCAATTTTGAATGATTCTTCGGGGAATAGAAGTACACCAAATATCACTGAGGCGTGCAACTTCAAATGCACGCGGTCCCGATGACCACTGGAAATTTAAATCGTGCACCAAGTCCCTACAATACAATATTGAACGTTTCTTCGGGGAATGAAATTTTTCCGACAAGCTATGGGGTATGTATTTTCAGATGCACGTGGTCCCGATGACCACTGGGAATTTAAATCATGCACCAAGTTCCTACTAGACAATTTTTGACTTTTCTTCGGGGAATTGAATTTTTCCGACAACCTATGGGACATGGATTTTCAGATGCACGTGGTCCCGATGACAACTGGAAATTTAAAACATGCACCAAATTCCTACCAGACAATTTTCAACTTTTCCTCGGGGAATTAAATTTTTCCGACAATCAATGGGACATATATTTTCAGATGCACGTCGTCCCGGTGACCACAGGGAATTTAAATCGTGTACCAATTTCCTACTAGACAATTTTCAACTTTTCCTCGGGGAATTAAATTTTTCCGACAACCAATGGGACATGTATTGTCAGATGCACGTAGGCTCGATGACCACAGGCAACTTAAATCATGGAACAAGTCCCTACTAAACAATTTTCAACTTTTCCTCGGGGAATTACATTTTTCCGACAACCAATGGGACATGTATTTTCAGATGCACGTGCTCCCGATGACCAGTGAGAATTTGAATCATGCACCAATTTCCTACTGGTCAATTTTCGATTTTTCTTCGGGGAATTGAATTTTTCCGATAACTTATGGGACATGTATTTTCAGATGCACGTGGTCCCCATGACATCTAGGAATTATAATCTTGCACTAACTTCGTACTAGAACATTTTCAACTCTTCCTCGGGGAATGAAATTTCTTCGACAACCTTTGAGACATGGATTTTGAGATGCACGTAGTGCCGATGACTACTGGGAATTTAAATCGTGCACCAAATTCCTACCAGACAACTTTCAACTTTTCCTCGGGGAATTAAATTTTTCCGACAACCAATGAGACATGTATTTTTAGATGTACGTGGTCCCGATCACCAGTGGGGATTTAAATCGTGCACCAAATTCCTACCAGACAATTTTCAACTTTTCCTCGGGGAATTAAATTTTTCCGACAACCAATGGGACATGTATTTTCAGATGCACGTGGTCCCCATCACATCTGGGAATTTAAATCGTGCTCCAACTTCGTAGTAGACTATTTTTAACTCTTCCTCGGGGGAATTAGATTTCTTCGACAACCTTTGAGACATGGATTTTCAGATGCACGTAGTCTCGATGAACACTGGGAATTTAAATCGTGCAACCAGTCCCTACTAAACAATTTTCAACTTTTCCTCGCGGAATTAAATTTTTCCAACAACCAATGGAACATGTATTTTCAGATGCACGTAGTCCCGATGACCAGTGAGAATTTAAATCATGCACCAATTTCCTACTAGTCAATTTTCGATTTTTCTTCGGGGAATTGAATTTTTCCGATAACTTATGGGACATGTATTTTCAGATGCACGTGATCCCCATGACATCTGTGAATTTAAATCGTGCACTGACTTCGTACTAGAACATTTTTAACTCTTCCTCGGGGAATGAAATTTTTTCGACAACCTTTGAGACATGAATTTTCAGATGCACGAATTCTCGATGACAACTGGGAATTTAAATCGTGCACCAACTTCGTACTAGACAATTTTCAACTTTTCCTCGGGGAATTACATTTTTCCGACAATCTATGGGACATCTATTTTCTGATGCACGTGGTCTCCTATTCAATTTTTGATTTTTCTTCGGCGAATTGAATTTTTCCGGCAACCTATGTAACGTATATTTTTAGATGCACGTCCTCCCGATAACAACTGGCAATTTAAATTGTGCACCAATTCCCTACAATACAATTTTTAACGTTTCTTCGGGGAATCAAGTTTTTCGGTCCATCGTTCGGAAATGTATTTTCAGTTGAACGTGGTCCCGATGACCACAGGGAATATAAATCGTGCACCGACTTCCAATTAGACAGTTTTCAACTTTTCCTCCGGGAATTAAATTTTTCCCACAACCAATGGGACATGTATTTTCAGATGCACGTGGTCCCGAGGACAACTGGGAATTTAAATCGTGCACCAACTTTGTACTAGACCATTTCAAACTCTTCCTCGCGGAATGAAATTTTTTCGACAATCTTTGGGACATGTATTTTCAGATGCACATAGTCTCGATGACCATTTGGAATTTAAATCGTGCACCAAGATCCTACCAGACAATTGTGAACTTTTCCTCGAGGAATAAAATTTTTCCGACAATCAATAGGATATGTATTTTCAGGAGCACCTGGTCCCGATAATTACTGGGAATTTAAATCGTGCAACAAGTCCCTATTCGTTAATTTTCAACTTTCTCTCGGGTAACGAGATATTTCCGACAACCAATGGGACATGTATTTTCAGATGCACGTAGTCCTGACGCAAATGGTAATTTAATCAGTGCAACAAGTCTTTACTAGATAATTTTCAACCCTTCCTTGGGCAATAAAATTTTTACGACAACCTTTGAGACATGTTTTTTCAAATGCACGTGGTCGCGATGACCACTGAGAATTGAAATCGTGCAACAAGTCCCTACTAAACAATTTCTTACTTTTCCTAGGGGAATTAAATTTTTCCGACTACCAATGGGACATGTATTTTCAGATGCACGGGGTCCCGATAACCACTGGCAATTTAAATGGTGCACCAAGTTCCTACATGACAATTTTTAACTTTTCTTCTAAGAATGAAATTTTTCCTGTCAAATTCTTCAAATTTTAGTCAAATCAACTGTAGCAAACTCGGCTTGGGGTAGTCAGAGGAATAACGCGGGAGTCAAGTAATTGTCAATTCGGTGACAATATGACCGTGAATGCTTTCTTTTCGAGCTTCACCCTTTTACGATACGCTCGCCGAGGATGCTTTGGTTATCACTCGTCAACCATGTTTGTCACTGAGCACGATTAGAAGATGTGGGTAGAAGAATTTTGCTTATATCCACCGTTTTCTTCTCACGACAGCCGCTGGACGATGGTGAGCGAGTTGAATAAACAGGTGAAATAAAAGTTTTCTCGTGTATGAATATTTTTAAAAAATTCTATACACAACACTATACCTAGTGAAATGACGTTAGAGGCATGAGGTATGATAACCCTAGGTGGTATGATAGTCGAATTAAAAATCACGAATAATCGATAAAAAAAACGAACACAAAAAAAAGGGATTAAATAATTCGAACACAGAATTGGATGGGAAAAAGCCGTTACGGCATAAAAAACCCAGATTTATTGATTAGGATATAATGGATCGATTACAACTGCGAATGACACTTGTTGTACATACACATACACACACGCTACCACACTGCAATGTCTGTCCTAAGAACACTACGATGTGAACTGTCGGACGCAGCTATGGACATGTACACATACACACGCGTGTCGATAATGCGAAAGATAGGTTATGGAATCACACGTTGTGTGATTCCGAGACGATATTCGTAATTAAATTACGAAGATATGAGGTGGCCGTTGCATCACCTCCGATACATTTTTAGATGAAGTGGCCGTTTGCCACTTCAAAAAAGATGTAGAGGAAGCGGCACGTTGCACCACTTCCAATACGATTGGCGTTGCCGTTCACTACACCGTTAATCGGAATTGAACGATTTTTACTGATTTTGCGAGGTAACTATATAATTCTTGAGGAGAATTATTTTTGAGATGTTTTGGATCAATAGATTGACACTTTGAATTGATAATAACACTGAAGAATTGATTCTTGAAGAATTGACTGAATTCACACGAAAGATCGATTGACAAACTTGAGTGCTCGAACAGCGTCGGTTTTGACCGTTACACGTGGTGTAATAGACTAGGTTGGGTTAGCGTCGGTTGGGCGCTTCCCCGCGAGAAACTAGCGAGTCGAGAGGGGGAAAATTCGCAGCAGTGGCGTGGCGAACTAGATAAAAACTAGCATTCAGCGCGCGCGTAGATTTGAACGAGTTACGATGTAACACCTAGTATATCCTTCTAGTATATCTAGTGATCCTTCTAATTACTCAACGCGACCCTCCTGTTTCAACACTTGCAACCCTCGTAATCCTACTCATTACACCGTGTCTCTTTCGTTGAATTCTAATATGCTGATCCTTGCGCCTGATCCTTGAAAGCCACAACTGCTTTTCTTCTTCCCAATCACGTAACTATTCATCCACACCCGAAAAAATAATAAATCGCTGGTCCCGTTGAAAGATCAAGCTTCCTGAAGGGTTAAACAATAATATCTGACCTTCTTTGTGACCTTTTCGCGGGAGAAGGATCGTAAATCGTGAATCGTGCCTCGCAAAGGTCAAATATCATAGGGATCATACCTAGCCTGCGATATGCAGTATAATTTATGCCTTGCGAGGGTCAAACCCTTCCAGGGTCATGCCTCGTGTAGGTTATACCTGGTTACTCCCATGACTCGCCAAGTATGATCCTCCCATTTTCATATCTTTTCCTCAAGTTTCATTTTTGTCTTTTTCTTCACTCCTTCTTCAATAAGAAAAGCCATAAGCTAAAGGAGAGGAGAATAAGATTGTCTGAAGAAGATACGAAGGAAATTTGCCGTGAATTCTCTCTGTGTCTCTTTTCCCTCCCATTTTTATTACCTTCCCCTAGTCGCTCTGGGTTCCGTGTGTTTTTTTTCACCTCTTCCTTAAAAAGAAATAAGATAAGGATAGGCCAGGGAAAGCGTTTGCATAGGATACAGACAGAATCCACAATGAGTTCTCTCCATGTCTCTTTTTCCATCTGTTTTCATATCCTTCACTTATGTTTTCTGGGTTGTATTCGTGTTCCTTTCTTCCCACAATAAAGAAAAACAGAGGAAAGAAGGAAACTAAAAAGATAACAATGAGATGTAGAGATAATATATAAACAATTCTCTCTGTCCCGTTTTCATTCTATTTCCATATCCAATCCTGATGTTTCATTCTTGTCTTTTTCTTCACTCCTTCAATAAGAAGAAAGTTAAGGATAGGAGAGAAAAAAGGTATAAATAGGATACAGAGAGAACTCACAGGCAGTTCTCTTTGGGTTTCTTTTTCCTCCATTTTTCATATTTTTCTCTATTCCCTTGTTTCGAAACAAAGCATCTGGCGTCAGGATGGGTTCACCATGGACGATTTGCAAGCTTCTACGTCTCGCTTTTCTTTTGAAAACAGCACCCACACCGTCACAAGCTCTTTTACCGTGTGCGGTTGCATGGAAATGGGTCTCTGCATCTATTCCAAAATTAGTCTTGTGATGCAGAAGATTAGCCATTTGGTAACGATTCTTGTAATGCTGTGCAGTTCCATCGGTAACATAGATGATTCTCTCGACATCTTTGCAGTTATTCTTGACATGTTGTATTAGAATTTTCTGTACCAAGTAAACAGCCGCGGTATCGTGAGTTATACTATTTGACAAAACAAGTAAATGCCGATGCTGGATCTCGTTTCCTTCGCGATAGTAGTAAACAACGGGATGGACTGTACATTGGTCATTGTTGTAGTGTAAGGATTGAGCAGCACTTGAGCCACAAAGGCCTAATTTTCTAAGAAATCACAGTGCACTAGTACTTCCCCGTTATTCAAATTCTCTTTTCGATCTTTAACAAAAGCTGATTGTTCTTTAGCGATGAAGTGATGGGGTTTTAATACTTTTAATCATTCGACAAGAAGATCGACGAAGTCATCCATCGCAAGGGTTTGTGTCGGCAAGGTACACCTGTCAGTAGTTTGCCACACGCGAAATTGGACAATTTCGACAACATAATCAGAAAGAAACTTCTTCAATTCACATGAGAAGGGTTTCACCCCAGGGCAGTCGTTACATTCATCCAGATAACAGGCCGGGGTTGGATTTGTACACATCAGTTGTGCTAGACAATCTTTGTAATCCTTGAGTGGGCAGGGGGAATCTTTAGTTAGAGTGGCAATGTTGATGGCTTCGAGCATCAATTTGCAATTTTGATGAGACGTGCAAACACATACGACGTGAGTGCCATTTGCTCCCGCCAGTACACATTGTTTTGGTCTCAGCTCAGCGAACTTACTGAAACCAACCAAAGCCTCTGGATGAGTATTTTTGTACTTCCTATGAAGGTGTTTCAGATTTTCGAGTATCATTTGCTTTTGCTCTACTTTCTTCTCTCCATTGATTTTGACAGATACTTTATCTTTCATCCCTCGCATGACACGACTATTCTCTAGATAAAACTTGTGTACTTTGTCGACCGTTTGTTTTGGAAGTGAATGGCCTGCTTTCGCAATTGGTGAGGCAAATACTCCTTTGATTTCTCTCAATTTTTTCGCTCTTAACGGCATGTATCTTGTAATGCCAAATTCAGAAGCGATTTTCCGCTCGCTCTACGACTGTGGAAGAACCGTCAAGATTTGCAAGCGCTCCCCGTACTTTTCCAGATCATTGAATTTTTTCTTCAAACCATTCAGCATTTCTTCTAATTCTATTTCTCTCGAAGATCGATAGCGCTTTGATCAAGAAGGATCAGCGTCACTTTGGTCATCTTCCGCATCAGAATGCATGGGGAACTGGAGAATTCAGATACATTGTCCGCTTCTTCATCGATTGAAATGCCGGAATCGTCGAGATGGAAAGACCGACCTGATCTCAGAGAACTGTTCATCACAATTAGGCGGTGTATAAGATGAATTTGAGAGTGAATTTCTGTGGTTCCCGGTAGCTTAGTCGGTAAGAGTGCCCGGCGCGTATCTGGGAGACCCGGGTTCGATTCCCGGCTGGGTGAAGCGGAAATTTTTTCTCTCTAAATTCTAATTCTCTTAGGATTTTGGGTTTGGTTCGGGTGTTTCGGCTTGGAGCTTTGATATCTTGGGTGGGGTGTCCGAACATCGAATATGTGTATTATGAAGATTCACCATTGAGACGGGTGGAATCACATAATTTGGGGCCATCTTCCGGCACTGGCCGCAGATTTTCGCAGACTTTGGTAGAAAGGGAAACTTCTTATATATTGCCGAGGAAATGGGCCGCAAATCCAAACCATTGTGTCCCTTCTGACCAGGAATCCGCATCGGATTCGCACACCTATCACTTTGCAGCATTCTATGAAATGCAAAATTATCAAATCCAATCCGAAATTATCCGGAAAATGAGGATTATTCCAATAAGTAACGTGAAAACTGCTTACCTCGATACAACAGACAGGAAAATGCAAATCGATTCGCAAGGAATTGTACAACGATGAAAACTCAATGAGGAAGTTGAAGTTTCCACTAAAACTAGAGCCTCAGGAAAAAATGATCATATTAAATCAATGAATTGATTCTTTTTGTTTTCTTTTCTCATTTGTTTGGTCATGATTAGGCGAACTTCTGATGATGATGACACAGTATAGCTCTCATAGAAAGCGAAAAAACGCAAAAATTTTGAAGAAATTTTTTTCCCCGACCCATTGTTTCTCTTTGCAATCGTGACGCATCTCTTTTCTAACTCATATTCATCAAAGGTATGGATTGAAATATCAATTTCTAGAAGGCGTAAAAACACGAAAGTTTAGGAAACAAAAATTTTCTCCGATACACGGGTTATCTCTCCCACGATGGCGTATTTTTTTACATCATATATGGACGTCCTCTATGAGAAAAAAAATATTCCAATCGAATACCGGACGGTCTTAGAGCCTAAAAAAAATAAAAATGTAAAAATTCATCGAAATTTAGGTGTAGAAGCTTCTTCATGCCTATGGAATATTTTTTTCCTGAAACTATGAACGAAAAAAAAAATTTCTCTTTTTATTTGTTCGAATCGGATGCGCCATTCAAAAGCTATGAATTTTCGAAAATTTAAAGTTAGGTAGTCATCATCTCAGAAACAAAAAATCATGAGGCAATGAAATTTGGCAGGAATACTGTCTATATATAGTAGTTCGAAATGCGGCAATCGAATCATTTTTTCTAGACAAAAAAAAATCCGGGGTGGCTGAGTTGACATGGAAGTCCCATATCCTTCCCCTAGTTCCGCTGGGTTCCGTGCGTGTCTTTTCATTTCATCCCTTCTTCAATAAGAAATAAGATAATGAAACGACAGGAAAAGTGTATGCATAGGGTACAGAGAGAACCCAAAACGAGTTCTCTCGATGTCCCTTTTTCCACCTGTTTTAATATCTTTCACCTGTGTTCTCTGGATTCCATTCGTGTTCCTTTCTTCTTTTTTCCCTCAATAAAAAAATGAAGGAAGGACAGGAAAAAGATAAGAATGAGATATACCGAAAATACACCAACAATTTTCTCCGTAACTTTTCCCTCCCATTATCCTATATCGTGCCCCAATTCCGTGGATCTTAGTAGGGTTTCTTCCTGTTTTATTCCTTATATGAAGGGAAAAAAAAAGATAAACAAGGGAGACGAAAAAAATAAGAATGAGATGCAGAGATCTTACATAACTAATTCTTTGTGTCTCTGTTCCCAGAAAAAAGAGACCTAGAGAACTGCTTGTGAATTCTGACTGTATTTTGTTCATACCATCTTTATCCCTCTCATTATGCTTTTTCTCATTTAGTGAGGAGTGAAAAAAAGACATCAATGCAACCCAGAGAGGCTAGGGCAAGGACATAGAAATGGGAGGGAAAAGGGACACGGAGAGAACTCGTCCCGAATTCCTTTGTATCCTATTCATACATTTTTCTCTTTTTTCTCCTCCGCTGTTCTTTTATTGAAGGAGATTTAAGGAAAAGACAGAAATTAAATATAAGGGAAGGAGTTGAAAATGGGAGGAAACAGAGACGCAGAAAATTAGTTATGTAATATCTCTGCATCTCATTCTTATTTTTTTGTCTCCTTTGTTTATCTTTTTTTCCTTCATAGAGGGAATAGGGGAAGGATATGGAAATGGGAGGAAAAAGATACGGAGAGAATTGGTTGTGTATTCTCGGTATATCTCATTCTTATCTTTTTTCTCTCCTTTCTTCATTTTTTTTACTGAGGGAAGAAAGAAGAAAGGAACACTAATGGAATACAGAGAACATAGGTGAAGGATATAAAAACATCTGGAAAGGGGCATAGAGCGAACTCGTTGTGGGTTCCCTCTGTATCCTATGCATACACTTTTCCTGTCGTTTAATTATCTTATTTCTTATTGAGGAAGGGATGAAATGAAAAGACATGCACGGAACCCAGCGGAACTAGGGGAACGATATAAAAATGGGAGCGAAATGAGATACAGAAGAAACTCCTTGCGAATTTCCTTCGTATCCTATTTAGACCGTTTCTTCTCCTCTTTTTTATCTCTTCCTATTAAAGAACGAGTGAAGAAAAAGACAAGAATGAAACATCAGGAATGGATATGGAAATAGAATGAAAACGGTACAGTGAGAATTGGTTGTATATTATCTCTACATCTCATTGTTATCTTTTTAGTTTCCTTCCTTCCTCTGTTTCTCCTTTATTGTGGGAAGAAAGGAACACGAATACAACCTAGAGAACATAAGTGAAGGATATGAAAACAGATGGAAAAAGGGACATGGAGAGATCTCATTGTGGATTCTGTCTGTATCCTAGGGGAGGGTGGGGTTGTACCGCTCACCTAAGCAAAAATGCTGATTTTTATGTGTCAAACCTCAACTTACAGTGTAAAGGATTGTTCTAAAGTGTTCTCTAACTATCCAAGTCCCTAAGTAAAAAATACCAAGGCCTATCGCTCGATAGAATCCACAAAATTGAGAAAAAATGAAAGTGAACGCTGATTGAACGGTCCTACCCGCCTTCGGGTAATATCGCTCGGTACGAGTTCAATATCGCTCACTCGGCTGCCAATACCGTTCGGGTCCAGACCTAACCTATAGTGGCCTGTAATCCACTACTGTCAAACAGCAGAAAAAACTCTTGTATGAAATGAGTTAATGAAATTTAGTTTACAGACGTGAAAAATAGAATCAGTAGCATAACTTGATAGTTTCGATTAAATAATTCATATGGATTTAATTGAATTCAAGAAAGAATTAGCTGCAAAGATTTCAACTGAAGGTTTATTAATATTAGAAACCATTATAATCAAATTCTTAATCTTCCCTTTGACCCAACATTGTGCAATTATGCTTATTCAAACGTTTAAACCCAAACTGAACACTTAAATTTAGCATAACACAGTATAAAGAACTTTTTAATACTCTTTTTTTGGTCCAATATTATGCATTTATGATTATTCAAACAGTTGGACTCAAACTGAACCCTTATCATGATGATAACACCATATAATAAACTTTTTAATACTCTCTTTTGGTCCAACATCATGCATTTATGCTTATTTAGACGCTTAAACCCCACCTGAACACTTAAATTTATCATAACAGAGTATAAAGAACTTTGCTCTTGTTCTGGTGTAAATACTGTTGAACGACCCATTTGTGGTCCAATCTTGACTCCATTCTTCATTCATTCACAAAGAGTACTAAATGGGATGCCAGAAGTTTCCACAGCCTTGCGAATTGACATACCACCTTCAATTTTTTGCATCGCTGCAGTCAAATCCTCCTGTGTCCATTTCCCTTTTTTTTTCAATGCCTCTGGTTTTTTTTACGTGACATCCTGGAAACATCAATCTAAATACAACGGTGGAAATCACTCACATAACCTCACTTTGAATTGGTTTGATTCCATAAATTTTATGATATATCACAACCCTTGTCACACTAAAATCATTCTCTAAAAGTGCCTACAATTATTGTTGGACCCATTTACAACAAAAAAATAAATTATTCTGGCTCACTTACTCGATTCTGTCCAGCTACCGGCCTTCTTGTTGACGACCTGTCAAATACTGATTGTGAGCGGTATTGGCCTCGAAGTGAGCGATATTACCCGCGGCACCCGATCGGTACAGCCCGTTTCGTCCGGATTTAACCAAATTATTAATATCTTTACGTATAATGAGAGCAGAGAAATTATACTGGTCTTAAATTGTGCGAAAAAGTATGACAAATAGAATGATTGTAGTTTGTTGTGGCAGTGATAATTTTGAGATGACGAAAAACCTTATTTAGTGGCCCAACAATTCTACACTGTAAGGACCCCAAAATGGAGAAATGTCATATTTGATATTTTGGTGATAAAAAAAAAACAATTTCCATTGAAATTAGCTGTTGTCATTAAATCCTTCGCATTGATAAAAGAAGATGATCGAAAAAGTCCGTAATTATTAATAAAACCGGGTGAGCGGTATTGCCCGCTGAGCGGTACAACCCCACTCACCCCTATGCATCCTCTTTCCCTGGCCTATCCTTATCTTATTTCTTTTTAAGGAAGGGGGGGAAAAAACACACGGAACCCCGAGCGACTAGGGGAAGGTAATAAAAATGGGAGGGAAAATAGACACAGAGTGAACTCATGGCAAATTTCCTTCGTATCTTCTTCAGACAGTCCTGTTCTTCTCTCCTTATATCTTTTTTTATTAAAGGAGTGAAGAAAAGGACAAAAATGAACAAAAATGACAAAGGACAAAAATGAACTTGAGGAAAGGATATGAAAATGGGAGGATCATACTAGGCGAGTTATGGGAGTAACCACGCGTAACCTACACGAGGCATGACCCTGGAAGGGTTTGACCCTCGCAAGGCATAAATTATATCGCATATCGCAGGCAAGGTATGATCTCTGTGATATTTGACCTTCGCGAGGCACGATTCACGATTTACGATCCTTCTCCCGCGAAAAGGCCCCAAAGAATGTCAGATATTATTGTTTAACCCTTAAGGAAGCTTGATCTTTCAACGGGACCGGCGATTTATTATTTTTTCGGGTGTGGATGAATAGTTACGTGATTGGGAAGAAGAAAAGCAGTTGTGGCTCTCAAGGATCAGGTGCAAGGATCAGCATATTAGAATTCAACGAAAGAGACACGGTGTAATGAGTAGGATTACGAGGGTTGTAAGTGTTGAAACAGGAGGGTCGCGTTGAGTAATTAGAAGGATCACTAGATATACTAGAAGTATATACTAGATATAGTGTTGTGTACAGAATTTTTTAAAAATATTCATACACGAGAAAACTTTTATTCCACCGTTTTATTTAACTCACTCACCATCGTCCAGCGGCTGTCGTGAATCGAAAACTGTGGATATAAGCAAAATTCTTCTACCCACACTTTCTAATCGTGCTCAGTGACATGCACGTGTGCCTGAGGAATGATAATCAAAACATCCTCGGCGAGTGTATCGTAAAAGGTTGAAGCTCGCAAAGAAAACAGTCACGGTCATATTGTCACCGAATTGACAATTACTTGACTCCCGCGTTATTCCTCTCACTACCCCAAGCCGAGTTTGCTAGCGTTGATTTGAAAGAAATTTGGAAAATTTGAGAGGAAAATTTTCATTCTTAGACGAGAAGTTAAAAATTGCCAAGTAGGAACTTTGTGTACCATTTAAATTGCCAGTAGTTATCGGGACCACGTGCATCTGAAAATACATGTCCTATTGGTTGTCGGAAAAATTTAATTCCCCTAGGAAAAGTAAGAAATCGTTTAGTAGGGACTTGTTGCCCGATTTAACTGCCCAGTGGTCATCGAAACTACGTGAATCTGACAATACATATCCCAAAGGCTGTCGAAGAAATTTCAATTTCCCGAGGAAAAATAAAAAATTGTCTAGTAGGAAATTGGTGCATGATTTAAAGTCTCACATATAAAAATACATGTTCCATAAGTTGTCGGAAAAATTTCATTCCCGGGAGAAAAGTTGAAAATGGTTTAGTAGGGACTTGTTGCCCGATTTCAATTCTCAGTGGTCATCGCGACCACGTGCATTTGAAAAAACATGTCTCAAAGGTTGTCGAAAAAATTTTATTCCCCGAGGAAGAGTTGAGAATTGTCTAGTAGGGACTTGTTGCACTATTTAAATTACCAGTTGCCATCAGGACTAGGTGCATCTGAAAATCCATGTCCCATTGGTTGTCGGAAAAATTTAGTTCCCCGAGGAGAAGTTGAAAATTAACGAATAGGGACTTGTTGCATGATTTAAATTCCCAGTGGTCATCGGGACCATATGCTCTTGAAAATACATGTCCTATTGGTTGTCGGAAAAATTGGATTTTCCGAGGAAAAGTTTAAAATTGTCTGGTAGGAACTTGGTGCACGATTTAAATTCCCAATAGTCATCCAGACTACGTGCATCTGAAAATACACATCCCAAAGGTTGTCGAAGAAATTTCATTCCCCGAGGAAGAGTTTGAAATCGTCTAGTACCAAGTTGGTGCACGATTTAAATTCCCAGTTGTCATCGGGACCACGTGCATCTGAAAATACATGTCCCATACATTGTCGAAACAATTCAATTCCCCGAGGAAAAGTAAAAAATTGTGTAGTAGGAACTTGGTGCATGATTTAAATTCCCACTGGTCATCGGGACGACGTCCATCTGAAAATACATGTCCCATTGATTGTCGGAAAAATTTAATTCCCCCGGGAAAAGTGGAAAATTGTTTGAAAATACATGTCCCATACGTTGTCGAAAAAATTCAATTCCCCGAGGAAAAGTCAAAAATTGTCTAGTAAGAACTTGGTGCATGATTTAAATTCCCACTGGTTAACGGGACGACGTGCATCTGAAAATACATGTTCCATAGGTTGTCGAAAAAATGTAATTGCCCGAGGAAAAGTTAAAAATTGTTTAGTAGGGACTTGTTGCACGATTTAAATTCCCAGTGGTCATCGAGACTACGTGCATCTGAAAATACATGTCTCATTGGTTGTCGCAAAAATTTAATGTCCCGAGGAAAAGTTAAAAATTGTCTGGTGGGAACTTGGTGCACGATTTAAATTCCCAGTGGTCATCGCGACTACGTGCATCTGAAAATACATGTCCCATACGTTGTCGAAAAAATTCAATTCCCTGAGGAAAAGTAAAAAATTATCTAGTAGGAACTTGGAGCATGATTCAATTTCCCACTGGTCATCGGGACCGCGTGCATCTGAAAATACATGTCCCATTGTTTGTCGAAAAAATACAATTCCCCAAAGAAAAGTCAAAAATTGTCTAGTAGGAACTTGGTGCATGATGTAAGCCCCCACTGGTCATCGGGACCACGTGCATCTGAAAATACATGTCTTATTGGTTGACGGAAAAATTTAATTTCCCATAGAAAAGTTAAAAATTGTCTGGTAGGAACTTCGTGCACGATTTAAATTTCCAGTGGTCATCGGGAGTACGTGCATCTGAAAAAACATGTCCCATACTTTGTCGAAAAAATTCAATTCCCTGAGGAAAAATCAAAAATTGACTAGTAGGAACTTAGTGCATGATTTAAATTCCCACTGGTCATTGCGACCATGTGCATCTGAAAATACATGTCCCATTGGTTGTCGGAAAAATTTAATTCCCCGAGGAAAAGTTAAAAATTGTCTAGTAGGAAGTTGGTGCACGATTTGAATTCCCTGTGGTCATCGGGACCACGTTCATCTGAAAATACATGCCCGAAAGATTGTCCGAAAAATTTAATTCCCCGAAGAAACGTTAAAAATTGTATTGTAGGGACTTGGTGCACGATTTAAATTTCCAGTTGTCATCGGCATCACGTGCATCTGAAAATACATGTCCCATAGGTTGTCGGAAAAATTCAATTCCCCGAAGAAAAGTCAAAAATTGTCTATTAAGAACTTGGTGCATGATTTGAATTCCCACTGGTCATCGGGACCACGTGCATCTAAAAATACATTTCCCATAGGTTGTCGGAAAAATTTCATTCCCCGAAGAAACGTTCAAAATTGTATTGTAGGGACTTGGTGCACGATTTAAATTTCCAGTTGTCATCGGCACCACGTGCATCTGAAAATACATGTCCCATAGGTTGTCGGAAAAATTCAATTCCCCGAAGAAAAGTCAAAAATTGTCTATTAAGAACTTGGTGCATGATTTGAATTCCCACTGGTCATCGGGACCACGTGCATCTAAAAATACATTTCCCATAGGTTGTCGGAAAAATTTCATTCCCCGAAGAAACGTTCAAAATTGTATTGTAGGGACTTGGTGCACGATTTAAATTTCCAGTTGTCATCGGCACCACGTGCATCTGAAAATACATGTCCCATAGGTTGTCGGAAAAATTCAATTCCCCGAAGAAAAGTCAAAAATTGTTTATTAGGAACTTGGTACATGATTTAAATTTCCAATGATCATCGGGACCGCGTGCATTTGAAGTTGCACGCCTCAATGGTATTTGGTGTACTTCTATTCTCCGAAGAATCATTCAAAATGGACTACGAGAGACCTTGTGCATACTTCAGATGTCCACTGGTCGTCGGGACGACACGCATCCGAAAATAAATGTCTCAAAGTTTCTCGAGACGTTTTTAGTCCGCGATGAATAATTAGAAATCGCCCAGCAGGCACTTGGTGTGTAATTTAAATATCCAGCCCTCACTAGAAGGACGTGAGCATCCTCTTTAATGCCCAATATCAATAGTTAATATTCTAAATTATTTCCTTCATGTATAAATCATCCTTCCATTTTCGTCTATTTCATTCTAAACTGAAAACCCCTTCTTTACTCTAAAATTAACTTGTGGTTGTTCGCCGCCAGATGGTCACAGCTTCACATTCACATATGATAATTTTTCCCACGCTTATTTGTACATCATATGCGCATATTGGTTATAGAAAGTAATAAGTTATTCCATCTTCCCATCTTGCATTTTTTATAATCCATGACCAAGGTTTCATTAGAAAAAAAACCTAGCATTTCATCAACTCACTTCACGTTATCTGTGACGTTGTCGGATGTTTTTCCGCCATTTTGAGTCAACTTGGGGCATCATATTCCTCAACGTTTATTGGTCAACTTTTAATTTTCAATATAAAAAAATTCGTTTCACAAATTTTTTTTTCAGATTTTTCCCGGATTCTATGATTTTTTTCCTATCAGGGATTAAGAGGAAAAGAAGTCATTACTTAACACCCTGTATATATTGGTTTGGCAATTTTTAGAACTTTTCGATAAAAAATAGGAAAACAATATGTACATTTAATATATGAAATAAATTATATAGTATCAACAAAAGACTGATTTTTGCAAACGAAAAATCATCACAGTCACAAGAATATTGCTATATGTAATTGTTGAAGTTTTTAAATAAGTTCTTCATTAAAATAAAGTATTGAATTGAGAGGAAAAAGAAATAGTTTTTTTTCATTTTATCGTTCCCAGTTCTCGGAAGTCAGCCTCGACGTGAGCGCGTAGTGGAGTCAGGGAAATAGTGTCGCATTCCCCGAATTCGCTTCCCCTATTCCCCCATAAGTTGGACACTAACCAGAGGCTACTGTAATCTTCTGAAATTTTGCAGAGAATTCTGTTTTTACGGTGATGAATATGTGAAAAAATTACCGCATTGAAATTTACTGGAGGCAGATTCATCGTGCTTATTTGGCTGGAGCTATTTACCTATTAATAATGAGGTTTCCAATAAGGTTACCTATTAATAATGAGGTTTCTAATGAGGTTTTGTGAGGTTTTCCATTAAGATAATTCCTATTTTCCCGGTAAGAATTCCTCTAATGTACATGAAGCTTTCCATAGAAAAAGATCTATGCAGAAAATTTTTACAAAATTATGATCCTACATGAATAAATAGCTACTTTCATCACACGATCCGTAAAACGTCGTTAGTATGATGAAAATTATATAAATTATTCTTGATGTCATTGGCTTCCGGATGGATGCCGCGTTTGGTTTCAGCGTTGCGCCAACGTTTCGCAAACATTGCAGTCTGCATCTTCTGGGCTATGAGCTCCGATTCTGAGCTCCGATGTCTGGCAATAGTCCTTATATGCCCTCCCCTGCGACAGCGGGAGGTTTGAGCAGGGGGGGGGGATTAGCCAATCTTTTTTAATTGATCAGCTGGTCAATCTTTAATTGGCCCATCTTCTTAATTAAAAAAGATTGCCAATCTGATCAAATCTGAACTGAACTTTTTTAAAAAAGATTGCCAATCTGATCAAATCTGATCTGATCTTTTTTAATTGAGAAGATTGGTTAATTAAAGATTGATCAGCTGATCAATTAACAAAGATTGGCTTATCCCCCCCCCCCTCCTCACACCCCCCACCATCGCAAAGGAGGACATATAAGGACTATCCCCAGACATCGGAGCTCATAGCCCTGAAGATGTAGACTGCAATTTTTGCGAAACGTCGGCGCAACGCTGAAACCAAACGCGGCATCCATCCGGAAGCCAATGATATCAATAATCATGGCCGCGAAAGCCTCAAAACTAAGATAAATTATTCTTGATTCAATTTTCTTTGTAAGAAATGTCCGAATTCTTCATACGGCCATGAACATTAGGTAGTTAAACTATACTTTAGGTTGTTCCGTAATATAGATTATGACTCCTTGTTACAGAGAGTAGTACAGTTGGTGAAATGGGTGTAACAATGTATCAAGATTGTTGTTACGACTTGAAAGAAATTCGGCGTTGTGCTGACTGCTACAGAATATCAAATGAGAAGTCTGAAAAAATGTGGTTCTGCATTCCATGTAACCCTCCACACCAACTGGTATATGCAAAACAGAAGGGTTACCCCTATTGGCCTGCCAAAGTAATGGAGATAAAACACGATCTGTACGATGTTAGGTTCTTTGGTGGACATCACATGCGGGCAAACATTGAGAAAGTCTTCATAAAACCAATCACTGCGAGTATACACAGTCTCCAGGTAAGAGATGAGGCAAACGCGAGTATTCGATGTCAACACAGAATGCACGTGAAAGAAGGAAAACGAAAAGTCAATTTTTTAGTTCCAGCAGAAATTTGTAATTATGTGAATCGGATGGAGAAATTAATTTATTCATCCATTTTGTCGAATATTCTTGTGATCTTAGGCGGTTGAAGATTACAGATAAATTTATTAACAGAAAGAAAAGAAAGTAAGGCCATATATCAATAACATTTGGGAAGATGAAAAAATATAGTGATTTTTTAAAATTCCATTTATCATCAAACTGTACAAGCGAATCTTGATAATACAATAAGAGGATTTTTCAACCTCAGAACTTTCATAATTCTGTTTAAACTACATCGAGTGGATAAATAAACCAATTTCTCATTTTATTCCATAAACTAGGTATAAAAACATTTCTGCAAACATGGAAATTTTTACAAACTACTGTATATTTAATTTAAAAAGAAAACAATCTCTTGTATAGCCATCAGAAAAGGGAAAATGGAAAGAGATGAAGGTATGCAGCACAATCTCCCGTGGACTATTTCCTTCTGTGTCGAGTGATCACATGCAACTGTAAATGAAAGTTTCTAATTGCCTAACTTGTTTACCCATGACATTTTTTCATTTCATAGATAAAACGTTCAGGGGCCTGGAACAAGGCATTCGAAGAATTGAAGCACCACCAGACTCTCCTGCATAAGCTGGGAAAAAATCGTTACATTACCTGTGAACTAGAGGCTAAAGAGGACGGCCCAAAGCCACCAAAGATCAGGAACACCGGAACAAAGGTAGCGTCTAATGGCGCTTCATTAAAACAGATTATGAAAGACTTGAGAGTGAAAGTTGAAAGGTTGAATTCCGATGGAAATTTCGACTCACAGACGAGTCAAGAGACGAAGAAGGCGATGAAGGAGAGCAGCAGTAGGTCAGCCAGTGAGGACAGGCAAGTGCCACTCCTACCAGTTGCTGAGGATGAGCCACCAAGGGAGATATCCAGTACGTGTCCACTTGGGTTGAAGAAAGAAGGATCCCAGGAGGACATGGTTACTTCCAGTTCCCAGGAGCCAAGGACAAAGTGTGTTCTTGTACAGACAGATTCAAGCCAGACCGAAGTTGTACCCGCTAAGGTAATATATATTCCATTTTTCAAGAATTTTTGTACTCATTCAATTATAGTTATGTTTAAGCGGAGACCGCGGTGAAATTTAAAAGTCTTCGCTCGGTCTTAAGAGACATTGCACGACTTTTGGTATATGAAGAGATATATTAAAAAGTAAGAAAAATTTCGGGCTCGACCCGTTTTACTCCGTATACCCACCAAAAACATAATTTTTCACGTTTTTCGCTTAAAAATGCTCCTTGCACCATAGTTTTCATCCGATTTCAACATTCTTTTCTAATGTTCGTTATACTCCAACGACTAAACCCGAGTATCCGTTTTACTTTATATGTATTACATCATGAGAAAATGATGCGTTTAGTTTTTGATTTTTTTCCTCTTAGCAAATCCTCAAATTATGTAACCGCCCATATTTCTTTTGTTATAAAACTAATAGTACATTAGAGTACAAGGGCACAAATTTCGTTTTCAACGAATGTGTAGTTTACAGGCCGAGCCGAAGGCGAGGTCTGTACACACATTCGTTGAAAACGAAATTTATTACCGAGTGCTCTATAATATTTTATGTCAAGTCGTGCAGAAGTCGAGTTTTGAGCAGGCTGCGCGAAGCGCCCTTGTACTCTAATGTACTATTAGAATTTGCCGAGAAGAGAAAAAAAAACAAAAAAATCATCATTATTCTTATTATCTCGTTCTTCTATACAACCAATTATCTTTTTGCTTCCGAATGGAAGCATTGCAATCGTTCCATTTTTAGGTTCTATAATTTTACCTGGAAATGATGTAGAATGTTCTGAAACGTAAAAAAACGAAGTTTGACCACCTGGCATTCATGTAATGGTGTCCACCTACTGGTCAACTTTTAGAAAATTGAAGAATTAAAGGACCAAAATGATTCCAAAAAATCTAAAATTTTGTCAGATTATAGGTATTAATGACAACCAACTCTATGCTCAATTTCAGTCCAATCGATCCGGCCGTTTTTGAGAAATCTCCACTTGTTTCTAAATTCTTTTTCGCAAATACCTCAAAAACTACTGAACACATTATGGGAATTCGGTAAAGGATAGATGGGTTTTGTAATGGATAACGCTCGGAATTGATATATCGAATTAGATTTATTCACAGCAAATTTAACTTGGTTTACACCATGAGAGCCGAAACGACACGTATGAAAAAATCGTATAGAAGTTTTCTGTATGGATTGCCTATACAAATTCTATAGGATTTCCGTATATGATATTCGGATATTTCTATACGAATATTTTCTACACGAATTATTTCTATACATAAATTTTTACATAAATTTTTGTTTTCGTATAAAAGATGTCTAAATGTTCCAGAGAAAAGCGTAGAGAAATGTCGCAACTCCATACGAAATGTTTCTATACATGTGGCAGTGGCTCGTTTAGGATCAAACCTATAGAAATCGTATGGAAATAATATGTATAAAAAATATCCATATAGAAATATTCGAATATCATATACGAAAATCCTACAGAAATTCTATACGCAATCAGTATAGAAAATTTCTATACGATTTTTTCATACGTGGAGAGTGTGCTCTTGCGACAACAGGATTAATCATCCGATCGAGGATGTCCGAATTATTACGAATCGTCGCGAGGTGTTGTGGTAAGGTATTCGGTTGCTCAGCCAAGCCCCAACCCAATACATTGAAATAATCTGAAATCCTATTTACTAAAGATGAAAGAAACGTGAAGTTGTTTTATATCGAAATATCTCGAAACTGCCTGACCGCTAATCCTTAATTCTGATTGGTCAATATGTGACACGAAGTTATTCACAAAAAAAAACACGCGGCATTTTCAAATTCTTCAGTGTTGTTACGTCAAGAATGGGTTACTTGACACAACTTTATTAAATTAAAATTCAATATACTGAACCAAAGAAACAAGATTAAATTCAAAGATCGTCTCGAAATTAAGGAATAGAATTCAAGCACAAAACCCATTTACAAAGGTCCCCTTTTACTTCAATTTTCTAAACCCCAAAAGTATTTGGAATCAAAGGTTGGAAAGGTTCACTTGGAGTAAAATGAAAAGAATTTTGAATAACTTTAAAGTGACTCAATAGAGTCTATATTTTAACAAAACAAGTAGAAAAGTATAACTACAACATTCGACTTACATTCACTGCTCTGCTTTCAGTCGTAAAGTATTTTGTATGTGGTTAAAAGTAATGCCGCACTGAATTTAAGA
>NW_021680552.1:130288-137162 GCF_001412515.2 Diachasma alloeum
GGAAACGAAATCGTTACTCTATTTTTATATCAAATATTTGTCGTGGGAATTCCAAAATTTGGATCCACGCTTAGAATTTGTTATCAACAGTCGTCAATGTTTATGTCATTTCCTCCATGTGGGAAACGAAATCGTTACTCTATTTTTATATCAAATATTTGTCGTGGGAGTTACAAAATTTGGACCCACGCTTAGAATTTGTTATCAACAGTTTTCCGGTTCAAGAGTCCAGTGTTTATTGAAATTTATGGTCACACGTGGAAAGTGCATGACTAAGGAGACGAGACTAGACTCAAATGTTTACAGTGCATCTGATATTGCACAGCTGATATCTCCTTAATCTAGGAGAAACTCGACGTTGGGAACATTTTTATTGTTCACAGATGTGTGCAGCCGAAATATTCCTAACATCGAGGGGGTCACTTTCCCCGGTCACAGAAGATAATTTGGGTTTCAAAAGTCGCTTCTATCATTGAGATAATTGAATGACGACGTAAGAAAATGAATTTAAATGAATTTTCTGACGGATGTCACAGTGTCATAATTTCAAATTATTCAGTGGTAAATTTTTTTTTCACTTCATATATATATATATATATACATATATATATATGTTTAAGGATTATTACGATGACACTGCAATGTTTTGAAGTATAATTCAAATGTATGAATTATAACCTCAAAACCGAACAGCTCTTGGCATGACCCGGGAGCACCACGTGGAGGTGGCTGTTCAAGGCTCCCAAAAAGTTGTTAATTGTGGGTGTGTATTCACAATTTCCAACTGGCGCAATGCTGTAATATGCTGCCTGGTCGGGTTACGCACGGTCGCTATGTTCAGATGGTAAATGACGCTCATACCTTGCTCTACCTCCTCATGCACTTAGATCCGCCGCGGTCCCTTCTGACCGCAAGTTTTATTACAAAACATAAGAACTCCACTTTCGGGAATATTCGCGTCAGATATTCGGACTGAGGTTATCGGCATACTGGAGGGTTCGCGAGGTCGAGGTCAAAGTTGCAGGACGAACACTATACCACACGACGAACGCCCACTAGTGGTCATTTCGATGACTGTCATCAAAGTGACCATAGCTCCATTTATCGTATGCTTAAGAAATCCGTTACTGTCATCAAACTGGCCTTTAAACATATAACATTAGTCGAATTATCTTTGATTCATTATCAATATTTATAAGGTATTCATGAGAAAGTGAAATTCAGTGAATTCCATTTCTTCATTTCAACAAATGAATAGGTCAGCGCGCGCGAGAGCGCGCGCATAGATCTTGTAAATATATAAGTAGCTTCGCTACAATACTCCCCTTCTGTGGCAAAAAAAAAAGGATAACTATATACAATATATACAAGAGTATACGCGTCAACGGCACTGAAAACGGTATACGTGACTGTAAAGAAAAATGAATTTAACTATTGAGTGAATCTGATGCGTTTTCTTGATGGTGATAGGGTTGAGTCCAACAATGATCTTGTGTCACTCGATGGAGCCCAAGATGATGATGTGCGTCTAGATATTCTTGGTTGTGATGATGTTGCAGGTGTCGGTTGCTGAGACGGTCGTGAGCGTTTGGAGTGGTGTGCGTTTGTTCATCGTCGCTGTGTGCTGCGATGATGCGTGTCTTTCTTCACCGTGTGTTGCGAAGGTGTGTGTGCAGGTGTGTAATGCCTCTTGGTGGGTGTATCAGAGTGGCGATGCTCTGGTGAACGCGGATGCCAGAGCGCGAAATTCTCGTTGATACTTGGTGAAGATGAGCTCGGTGAGTCGGCCCAATGTTCTCGACGCTGCCATCGGAGAAGTTCGACATGAGGTTACGTTCTCCTCTCCCTCATGCATGAATGTCGTTGCGAACCTAGCGGGTGAGGTTTCCATCCTCGTTAGCCCGAGTGATCGAGATGCGATGTAGGTGCGATGAGACTGCGGGTGAGGTTATCATCCTCGTTGGCCGGTGCCGCGCGTGCGGTGTCCATTATCGCTGTATGAAGTCTCGTACCAACGGAGTGTTTGGTATTCCTGGTGGTAGAGTTGATGTTGCCTGCACTTGTGTGATTCTCGACGATGCTTTAGCGGAGATGAGCTCAGTGTGTCGGCACGATGTGCTCAACTCTGCCATCGGAGTGGTTCGGCATGAGGTTACTTTCTTCTCTCACTCATGCCTGAGTGTCGCTGTCCTCCAGCTGCTCGTCATGGCCCGTCGTTACCGTAGTTGTGTTTGCACGGTTGTCATCATTTCACAGTTTATTCGAAATAGACTAAAATCAAAAAATATGAAACGCGGAACGAAGGCGTTATAATGTCCTTAAACGGTCAGCGAAAAACGGCGCGGGACGAACTGTAAGGCGTCTCAACGCCTGAATGTTGTCTGCTTCCTCGCCCATTTTCACTAGATTTTACTAATAATGTTCGGAAGTGCACTAATCACGGCGAAAATTGTTCGTGACAATTTTCACGGTGCAGTACAACGTCCTGGGTACTCAGCGGTGCACCAAGATGCAGAAAAAAAATCACACGCGGTAACAAAAACGCACGAAACGATAGGAACACGACCGAGCACTATACCAAAACTCAACACTTCTCGAACAATCCACGAAAAACCACGCGACCAAAAGTCACTTTAATTTTAACGGAAAACGACACAACTTTAACAATTGCATTCGTTAATACGTTAATGCGGCAGTTTCATTTGTCACGTTGAAGGAATCACGTTGGGTCACCACTTGTGGGAATTCGGTAAAGGATAGATGGATTTTGTAACGTATAACACTCGGAGTTGATATATATCGAATTAGATTTATTCACAACAAACGAAACTTGGTTTACACCATGAGAGCTGGAACGAGAGTGTGCTCTCGCGACAACGGTATTAATCATCCCATTGAGGATGTCCGAATTATTACGAATCGTCGCGAGGTGTTGTGGTAAGGTATTCGGTTGCTGAGCCAAGCCCGAACATAAAACATTGAAATAATCTGAAATAAATATATAAGTAGCTTTGCTGAGTGGCTGTAGTAGTCACGCGAGGAGTGTATGGCTCCGGCGGTCATCCAAGCTAAGCAGCGATCAGTCTGTCCAGTACTTGGATGGGTGTCCGCTTAGGCACAACTAACCGCGTGGGACTACAGTCGCTAGGCACGAATGTAGGGAACCACTGTTTCCATTGAGTCAGTGTGACCAATGGACACAGTGGAATCTCTGCATTATCGGCCGGCTGCACGACTGAGGTTTTCCATGGTTTCCCTGGCAGTCCAATCCCGAATGGGGTGCAGTTGGGGATAAAGTATGTCTGCCCATGGTAACGCCTTTGTGTTACCTCGAAATGCGTTGACTCTTCAGCCAATGGTGAGTTTTTGCGCAGTAACCTTTTATAAATTTAGTGCACCCTGTCCACCTGGGTCATTTCGCCTCGAGCAGGAGAAGAAAAGGGAGCGAAGTAGCAGAATCAGAATTCGAAAACGAGAGGGGTGGAAAGAGGAGAAAGGGAGCACTCTACAAGAGGAATCTTTAGCTTTAAACCATCGATAGTCGTTCATTGGAAAACTCAATTTTGCCTTGGAGATTTAACTCACGTCTTCAGGAAAAGCTCAGTTATTGTTGTAACCAAGAAACTCAATTCCGCTGACTAATAAGGAAAACTCAATTTACGCTTCTAAGCATTGCCGATAGATGACGCGGCTGCATAAGTATTTTTTCGCCGAGTGACCCCCAAAACGAAACCATAGACATATCCACGTCAAAATAAAAGAAAGAGTAAATAAAAGAAATAAAGAAAATGACAATTGTGGCCCTGGGTGATCCGACTCCTCGCTGGGGTAAAAATACTAATTTTCCCCCCATGATCTGCGGTCAGTCCAGGCGAGGAACAGTACATGATTTTTATCATGTTACAACATATGGAACCAAAAATTAAAAAAAAAGTAGCTTCGCTACACCAATTTCAAATTTTTTTTTCAAAATATTTGTCTCGATGTCTTCTATCTCAGTCAATCAAAATATGCATACCCGTTCATACAAAATTTCCAAGATATTTCCATTTCTCAGGTTTTTCGCTCAAAATCCTTGTTAGCACTCTCATTTTTGCAAAATCCATATATTAGTTTAGGAGATATTCAACTTCATATCTAAATCTATTTTCCAATTTCTCCTAACTCAACTTGTCCTCAAACCTTTAGCGAATGCAATGCAAAAACAAACAATGGCAAAATGCAATACAATCCAATGCAATGGCTGGAAAGAGTTTGGATGGAAGGCGAGAAAGGCATAAATTGTAAAGATGGAGCGAAATATCCGATAGTGAATAAAATTTATTATGCTAAAACCATTCGGAAGCATACCATCAATTTATTGATGGCGGAGAAAGCATTAAAAAATCACTCAGTGACATGCTTACTATCATATGCTCGCTGTCCCTTGCTTGTTTAGAGTTCTATCTTTCCTCTCAGCCCTTCGATAACATGTTGATAGAAAAATAGTATTTATAGATAATTGAATAAATTTGAAACATCACATTTGAAGAAACCATCAGAAAGCTCGCTGTCAGAGAAATTCATAGAAAATTCGAAATTTTCAACAATCATCTTAAAAATCAAATCAACCAATATAACTATCGTAATAATCTTTCAACTTCAACTTAATGGTATTAAAACAAACATTTTAAGCTATGATTGAACTCATTTGAAGCATAATATCCAAAGATATTCCGGGAATTCAGATTTTCAAAAAATACAAAAATTTTTCAAATTTTTAAATATATCAAAATAACGATTATTGCTATCGCCTTCATCTTCAAAGTCGGTTAAAAAGACACTCAAACATATTTGTAAGCTATCATTCAATTAATTCAGAATTTTTTTTAACTATCGTGAAAAGAACAGGAGTTGAAAAAAACGTGAGTTTACATGAAAAAAACAGGTATAGCAAAAAATTAACGTTCGGTATATGTCTAATTATATTAAACATTGGTCACTCAGTGACTCTTGAGTTTAATCATTGTATTTTGTTTTTTTTATGTTTCCATTATTGTATTTTTCAATTTTTTTGCTCCATTCAGTAGCATATTAAAATTATTATAAATATTATATGCGCTCAAAAAAATCGAAGTATATATTTAATAAATAATCCAAAGGTAAAGATCCATGAGCGTTACCAGGCTTCTCCCTTTGGTTTCTATGCTCAAGTACATCTCCCTAATCCATGAATCATTCATTTCGTATACTCAAAAACGTTCGAAAGCTTATTGGGTGTGTGAATATGACTCCGCTCTTTTTTGTGCAAAGAAAACACATTTGCTTGTTTAGAAAATTAAAGAAAAGTTTATTGAAAGTATGCTCCATCTACAGCTACAACCTTCGCCCATCTTTCCGGTAATTTACGTATTCTTTGCCTGAAGAAATCGTGGTCTTTTGGGCTGATCCAATTATCAAGCTAAATTTTAATACTTTCGTATGAAGTGAACCGTTCTTCGGTAAAATCTGACTGCAGTGTTCGGAATAAGTGGTAATCCGAAGGAGTTATGTCTGGCGAATATGGCGGGTGGAGTAGCACTTCCCAGTCCGGTCCATCTAAATATCTTTTCACAAATTGGGCGGTATGCGGTTTGGCATTGTCATGTTGAAGAATTAATTTACTGTGCCTATTCGCTTCAAACGCATTAGTTGTCGTCGGTAAACTTCTCCATTAATAGTTTCAGAGGGTTCGAGTAACTCATAATATACAACGCCTCTCTGATCCCACCAAATGCAGAGCATAACCTTGGCACTGTGAATATTTTTTTTTGGCTGGGATAGGCCGGGTTCACCTGGCTTCACATAAGCTTTTTGGCGTTTAGGATTCTCATAATATATCCATTTTTCATCTCTTGTGACTATTCGATGCAAAAATCCTTTTCTTTGCTGTCTTTGAAGTAGCATTTCACAAATTGTTTTTCGTCGTTCCATGTCTCTTTCTTTCAATTCATATAGAACCCNCCTCTCTGATCCCACCAAATGCAGAGCATAACCTTGGCACTGTGAATATTTCTTTTTGGCTGGGATAGGCCGGGTTCACCTGGCTTCACATAAGCTTTTTGGCGTTTAGGATTCTCATAATATATCCATTTTTCATCTCTTGTGACTATTCGATGCAAAAATCCTTTTCTTTGCTGTCTTTGAAGTAGCATTTCACAAATTGTTTTTCGTCGTTCCATGTCTCTTTCTTTCAATTCATATAGAACCCAGTTACCACACTGAGAGAAAAATGTATCATTTATAACTAAAAAGTGTTGTGAAATAAGACCTTGACAATACGTCCAAGGATCTTTCACTATTTTGGAGATGTGAACTCGTTGTTGTGCTAGTTACCAACTAATTATATCTCTGGTTACTGATTTTACCATTTTTGTGGGAACTATTCTTGTGAGGTATCAAGTACTCTCGTATGTCAGCACTTTACATGTAAAGACAGTAGTCACTATCACTAAAAATGATTTTTTTACAACCTATCTATTTACACTGCANCCCTGAGAGAAAAATGTATCGTTTATAACTAAAAAGTGTTGTGAAATAAGACCTTGACAATACGTCCAAGGATCTTTCACTATTTTGGAGATGTGAACTCGTTGTTGTGCTAGTTACCAACTAATTATATCTCTGGTTACTGATTTTACCATTTTTGTGGGAACTATTCTTGTGAGGTATCAAGTACTCTCGTATGTCAGCACTTTACATGTAAAGACAGTAGTCACTATCACTAAAAATGATTTTTTTACAACCTATCTATTTACACTGCAAAAAGTCCGGTCTTACGGCCGGTCTGAAACTAAGATCTCAGATCGTAAGACCGATAAATAGTCTTAAAATAAGATCGATTTGCGATCTTAAC
>NW_021680552.1:140196-141675 GCF_001412515.2 Diachasma alloeum
CCTGCGGCTCCACAATCGATCCAAAGAAATCTGCGCCAATGAGAAGATCAACAGGTCTTGACGTCAGATAATCAGGATCAGCTAACTCCAATCCTCTGAGATGCTCCCAATGTTGAGTTTGAGAGACCGTGAACGAAGGCAATGAAGATGTGAGATGATCGAGTACACAGGCCTTGATGAGAATTTGATTACTTGAATACAGAGACTTGAGAGAAAATCGAGAAAAACCATTAGATGAAGACTTTGATCCACTAATACCAACGACCGGTAGCAAAGCTGGAGATACCGATAAGCCGAGCTTCCCAACAAGGTCATTTGTAGCAAACGTCAGCTCTGAACCAGTATCCAACAGCATCCTAACCTCGTGAGAAGAGCCATCGTCCAAGACGAGCGAGGCTAGCGCTGTGGCGAGAATAACACCTGGTCTGAGCTGCAGGGAGATATCACGATTGATCGATGCTACAAATGGAGAATTACTCGCCAGAGTCGGCTNACAAGGTCATTTGTAGCAAACGTCAGCTCTGAACCAGTATCCAACAGCATCCTAACCTCGTGAGAAGAGCCATCGTCCAAGACGAGCGAGGCTAGCGCTGTGGCGAGAATAACACCTGGTCTGAGCTGCAGAGAGATATCACGATTGATCGATGCTACAAACGGAGAATTACTCGCCAGAGTCGGCTGTAGAGAATGGTCACATATCGACGACGACTCTGGCGCAATCGTTGGTAGAGTAGATCATGGTTGAGCCATGTAAGGCCTCGAGACAGTGGACTGTATCGGTTGGTTGGACTGAAGAGCCTGCGATGTGTGAGGAGCCTGCAGAGTTTAATGAGGCTGAGGAACCCCTTGCTGTGCCGACGGAGGGCGATTGATATGAATCATCGAGTGATGATTCTGTCGACACACGACACAAGTCTTCTTGAGGCTACGGCAATTCTCTCTATTGTGCCTCCCCAAGCAATTAAAGCAGCGACGCTTGAGGACTACAAACGATCTCCTCTCTGTAGGAGATAAAGCCTTGAATTTTGGACATTTGTCCAGAGAATGCTCCTCTTCACACATCGGGCAAGCACGAAAACACATCTCCGCCCAACCTTGAGACTGCGACCTTTGAGCAGCTTGAGACGTACTGCTAGTAGAGACATTCACCCCTGCAGGCTGCGACGCTGGATTAGCTGACACGTTGAGCACTCGGGCTGGTTGAGCTCCTTGGCTAGGTGGATACACTTTGACCGGCCTAGGCTTCGAAGCCTGTTGAGGATTCGTAGAGAGCGACCGAGAGGTAGCCGACTGAGATGGAGGAGCGCGCATTTCAATTCTCTCCCTCACCCTGGCCCGGCTGAGAACAAAGTCCTTGAGTGTCGTATAAGTGGGAAAATCCGTAGACGAGCCTATCTCTATTTCCCAATCCTCCAGCGTCTTGGAGTCCAGCCGACCTGTCACGAGATGGACAAGCATGTCGTCCCAATGCTTGACAGG
>NW_021680552.1:143337-148829 GCF_001412515.2 Diachasma alloeum
GGTGCGGAGGGGAAGAGGGGGAGGACGCGAAAGGGTTATAGAGCCAAATAATGATATTAATTATTGTTTTTTCATTTCCGCGGTGAAGGGGTGTGGGGGAGGGGTTAGAGTCAAATAGTAATGATATTTTAGTTATTGTTTTCTCATTTTCGGGAGGGTGGTTGTCGGGGGAGGGAGGCGAAAGGGGTTAAAGCCAAATAATAATGATTATTATTGATTCTTTTTTTCCTTTTTGAAGGGCGGGGGCGGAGGGGGAGGGGGCGAGGGGGTAATAGAACCAAATAATGATGATAATTATTATTGATATTTTTCTTCTTTCTTGGAGCGGACGGATAGAGGGGGAGGGCGCGAAGGGGTTGTAGAGAAAAATAATAATGATAATTAATATTGATATTTTTCTTCTTTCTTGGAGCGGACGGGTGGAGGGGGAGGGCGCGAAGGGCTTCTAGAGAAAAATAATAATGATAATTATTATTGATTCTTTTTTTCCTTTTTGGTGCGCATGGGCAGAGGGGGAGGGGGCGAAAGGGTTATAGAGCCAAATAATGATATCAATTATTGTTTTCTAATTTTAGGGGTAGTGTGGTGTGGGGCAAGGGGCGGAAGGGGTTAGAGCCAAATAATAATGATGATTATTATTGATTTTTTTTTTTGAGCAGAGGGGAAGAGAGGGAGGTAGCGAGGGGGTTATAGAGCCAAACAATAATGATAATCATCACTGACATTTTTTTTCATTTTTGGAGTGCAGGGGCGGAGGGGGCGAAAGGGTTATAGAGCCAAATAATAATGATGATTATTATTGATATTTTTTGTTCTTTTTGAAGCGATGGGGCGGAGGGGGACTATGACCCTCAGATTTTGACCATTGTGACCCATAAATTCCGAACCTTAGATTTTGACCCTTATATTCAGACACATGCGTTTGGACCCTTATGAGCTTTAGATTTTGACCCTTCTGACCCTTACAATCGAAACCTTGGATTTTGATCATTATATTATTTTGGTCATTATATTATTTTGACCCTCATGACCCTTCGAATTTGACCCCTCTGTCCCTAAAATTTGACTCTTGTGACCCTTAAATTTGAAACCTTAAAACTTAACCCTTATAGTCAGAAGATTGTCATTTGACTCTTATGACCCTTAAATATTGACCCTTGGGATCCTACAATTTTGAACCTTCGATTTTAACTTGGATATTCAAATATTTTGACCCTTATGACTCTAGATTTTGACTCATGTGATCCTTCAATTCGAAGTCTTAGATTTTGACCCTTATATTCAGATCCTTGTTTTTTGACCCTTATGACTCTAGATTTTGACTCATGTGATCCTTCAATTCGAAGTCTTAGATTTTGACCCTTATATTCAGATCCTTGTTTTTTGACCCTTATGACTCTAGATTTTGACTCATGTGATCCTTCAATTCGAAGTCTTAGATTTTGACCCTTATATTCAGATCCTTGTTTTTTGACCCTTATGACTCTAGATTTTGACTCATGTGATCCTTCAATTCGAAGTCTTAGATTTTGACCCTTATATTCAGATCCTTGTTTTTTGACCCTTATGACACCTAAATTTTGACTCTTGCGACCCTTAAATTTTGAACTCTAGATTTTAACACTTATATTCAGGCCTTTGTACTTTGACGCTCATGAAGCATCGAATTTGACCCTTGTGACCCGTAAATTTGAAACCTTAAAATGTTACCCTTGTATTGAGAAAATTATTGTTTGACACTCATGACCCTTACATTTTAACCCTTGCGACCCTAAAATTTTTAACTTTCGATTTTGACTTTGATATTCAGACCCTTGTATTTTGACCTTTATGACTCAGATTTTGCCCCTTGTGAACCTCAAATTCGAAGCCTTAGATTTTGACACTCATGTTCAGATCGTTGTATTTTGACCTTATGATCCGTGGATTTTGATCCTAGAGACCCTTAAATTCTGAACCATAGATTTTGACCCTAGTGTGGAAACGCTTGTGTGTTGACCCTTATGACCCTTAGATTTTTACCTTTGTGAGCCTTATAATCGGAACCTTGAATTTTGATCCTTATATTCAGCCCCTTGTACTTTCACTCTCATGACCCTTAGAATTTGACCATTGTGACCCTTCAATTTGAAACCTTAGAATTTGACCCTTATATTCAGACAATTGTCGCTTGACTCTTATGACCATTGAATTTTGACCCTTGCGACCCTAAAATTTTGAACTTTCGATTTTTACTTTGATATTCAGACCCTTGTATTTTGAGACTTATGGTCCTTAGATTTTGACCCTTGCCACCCTTAAATTTTGAACTTATGATTTTGACTTCGATATTCAGACCACTGTATTTTGATCCTTATTACTCTTAGAATTTGAGCCGTGTGACCCTTCCATTTGAAACTTTAAAATTTGATCCTCGTATTCAGACAATTCTCATGTGAATCTTATGACCCTTAAATTTTGACCCTTGTGATTCTTAAAATTGAAACCTTGGATTTTGACCCTTATATTCAAGCCCTTGTACTTTGATCCTCATGACCCTCAGAATTTGACACTTATGAGCTTCAAATTTGGAGCCTTAAAATTTGACCCTTTCATTCCGACAATTGTCGTTTGACTCTGATGACCCTTAAATTTTGACCCATGCGACCCTTATATTTTGACCATTCGATTTTGTCTTTGCTATTCAGACTCTTGTATTGTGACCTTATGACTCTTAGATTTGTAAATTCTGAAACTTGGATTTTAACTCTTATATCGCGTGAGTTGTGCCAAAAGGTCGTATAAAAATTTATTTTGATTTTCCCGAAAATTTGAATTTAAAATTTTTTGAAAATCTGGGCCAAAAGATCGCATAAACACTTTCCCAGGGAATTTGAAATCTCCATGTTTCAGGTGATTCTGGGTCATTTGAGCTCATCTTTTTGAAACAAAATTTTTGATTTTTTATACAAGGAATTCAAAAATTTTTGAATTCGGTCCAAAAGGTCGTATAAACACTTTCTCAAGGAATATGAAATCTCCACGTTTTGGATGATTCTGAGTCATCTGAGCCCAATTTTACAAGACAATTTTTTTATTTTTTTATCCGTCATTTATCAATTTTTCGAAACTTTGAGCCAAAAGGTTGTATAAACATCCCCTTGGAGAAGAGTAAATCTTCACGTTACTGATGGTTCTGAGTCATCTGAGCGTAACTTTTCAAGAAAAATTGTTTGCTGTCAAATCTCAAAACTGACAGTCAATTCGGGGATTTGTCCAAATTGAGCCAAAAGATTGTATAAACTATTCCTTTGGGAGTAGAAAATCTCCAAGTTTCAGATGAGTGACTCATTTCGATGTAACTTTTTCAGACATATTTTTTGGTTTACACAGAGGGAATTGAGAGTTTTTTTTACGAAAACAGCGTATTCCCGTTTTTTAAGGGATTAATAAATATTCATGCTTAGATACGATCACTGGACTAAAATTTAAAAAAAATCTCCTAATTCTTTTCAAACAGACCAAAACGATGTTCCGAAAAATTAGGTTCAAATGACCGAGAAATATCTGAAACGTGGAAATTTATTATTCCTTACGAAAGTATTTATTATTTATTATTCCCTATACGCCCGGTTTATCTGAATTTTCAAAAAATTTAAAAATTCCCTGTAAAAAAATTGAATAATCTGTTTCGTAAAATTGGGCTCAGATGACTCAGAATCATTCAACACGTGGAGATTTCGAATTCCCTGGAAAACTATTCATTAGACCTTTCGGCTCAAATTTCAAAAAAATTGAAAAAATTGCGCGTACAAAAATGAAAAAATTGGTCTTGTAAAATTGGACTGAGATGGTGCAGAATCATCCAAAACGTGGAGATTTAATATCCCCTGAGAAATTGTTTATACGACCTTTTGGTCCATATTTTCAAAAAATTAAAAAAAATTCCCTGTAAAAAAATGAAAAAATTCAACACATGACTCAGAATGACTCAGATGACTCAGAATAATCCAAAACGTGGAGATTTCATATTTCCTGGGAGTGTCCTTTAAGTCCTTGTAAAAATTGAAAATTTGGTTTCGAAAAGATAGGTTCAGACGACTCAGAATCATCTGAAAGGTGGAGATTTCATATCCCCTGGGAAAGTGTTTATACGACATTTGGCACAAATTTCCGAGAAAATGAAAAAGAAATGGTTATACGACCTTTTAGCACAACTCACCCGATATAAGAATTAATATCCAAGCTTCAGAATTTAAAGGTCACAAATGTCGAATTCTAAGGGTCATAGAGGTCGAAATCTAAGAATCGTAAGGGTCAAAATACAAGGATCTAAATACCGAAGTCAAAATCCAAAGTTAAAAATTTAAAGGTCACAAGGGTAAAAATCAAAGGATCATAAAGGTCAAAATACAAGGATCTGAATATAAGGGTCGAATTTTAAGGTTTCCAATTTAAGGGTCACAAGGGTCAAAATTTGGGAGTCATAAGGGTCAAAATAAAGGGATCTGAAAATCAAACCCAAAATCGAAGATTCAAAATTGCAGGGTCGCAAGGGTAAAAATTTGAAGGTTATGAGAGTCAAACGACAATTGTCTGAATAGAAGGTTCAAATTTTAAGGTTTCAAATTTAAGGATCACAAGAGCGAAATTCTAAGGGTCATGAGCGTCAAAGTAGAAGAGCTTGAATATAAAGGTCAAAATCCAAGGTTTCGATTGTAAAGGTTACAAGGGTCAAAACGTAAGCATCTGAATACAAGAGTCAAAACGTAAGGTTCAAAATTGAAGGGTCACAAGGGTTAAAATCCATGGTTCAAAATTTAAGGGTCACAAAGGTAAAAAACTAACGGTCAAAATACAAGCTCAAACTCTAAAGGTCAAAATCTACGGTTCAAAATCTAAGGGTCACAAGGGTCAAATGGACGAGTCAAAATTAATGGTTTATCTTGAAGTAATTAGTATTAATTAAGGAAAAGTAAATGAAGATTCAAATAACAAATGTATTTTAATCAGTGTACATGTCAGTACTTCAACGTTCGATGAACGAATATCAATCAATAAGCCCAATCAACAACCCCTTGACAACCAAACATCCACCTATCGCTCAATTCGCTCTCTTCAACACTTCCCCTCGATATGTGGATTATTTCAATTTTTAATTTAATGAATTTCCCAGAATCTCGAGACATCGCTGATGCTTAGGTCTCGCCAGTACCTTGGTCAGAATATCAGCCCCCATCTCGTTCGTAGATACATATTCCAACTTTGGACCAGTGCTGCTGACGATGTCCCTCACAGCATGATGTTTCACGTCGATGTGTTTTGTTCGATTGTGAAAAACAGGGTTCTTAGCCAATTTCAGAGCCCCATTGTTGTCACACATCAATTTTCCTTTGGCAAGGTTCTCAAAACTCAACTCGACCAGAAAACGCTGCAGATATACAGCCTCCTTAGCAGCCTCGTTCAGTGCCATGTATTCAGCCTCCGTTGACGATAAAGCAACTGTCCTTTGC
>NW_021680552.1:148854-152194 GCF_001412515.2 Diachasma alloeum
GATAACTGTCTCTCAAAATTTTTGATCATTTTCTCATGTTTCGATACGACCAGAATGTCGTCTACATAAATGGCAGCAATGAATATTTCTTCCCCTCGTCCCAAATAGAATACACGAGGGTCATTCTTCGATTGAGTTAGTCCAAAACGATTCAATTCTTGACATAATATCTCGTACCAACTCCTTCCAGCCTGACGTAATCTGTACAGGGCCTTCTTCATCTCACAAACTTGATCCCCTTTTTGGAATTTCTGAAGCATAATTCTCGTTTTTCTATGTATTTCGCTCCCTTCAGGTTCTGTTCTGAGAATTTTCTTCATGATTTTTTCTGAGCACTCTGGTACTTCCATGGAAATCTTCTCATGTAAAATCCCATTCAAATATGCAGTAGTCACGTCGAATTGTTTTATTTCCAGTTCATATTGTGCTGCAATTGACGTGATCATTCGTATGGAATTTTGTCGTGCCACTGGAGTGAAGATCTCGTTGTAGTCTATGCCGGGACGTTGAGTGAAACCCCTTGCTACAATTCTCGCCTTCCTTTTCTTCAAAGTTCCATCAGTATTGTATTTGTTTCTCAGGACACTACGACTTCCTACAATTTTTGCTTTTGCTGGCCGATAGACTAAGTTCCAAGTATCATTCCTGATGATGGATTTCATTTCTGATGCCATTGCCTCCAGCCATTCCTCTGAGTCTTGTCCCTCCAATGCCTCTTTCAGTGGGATTTCTGCGAGTCCTGCAATCTCATCTGCTTCCTCACCAACTTCTTCAGCAGCCTCCACGAGATGATAATTCAGCCTCGGTCTTCCCCTGAGTCCAGTGAGTATTTTACCAGGTCTTCCCCTTCCTCTCTTCATTTGTGGAACTGGCTCTAGAACTGGCTCATGATGTTGTTGAACGTCAACGCCGGGTCCACGTTCAACATGATGATTCCCAGGTTCAACTCTGCCATTCAGATCTACACCATCATGGTCTGAATCACGTTGAATCTCTTCCTCGTAGTCACTTTCTTCCTCTTCAGCGTCAAACCAGTCATCGAGCTCTTCCTCATCCCTGGTAATAGTTTCTCTTGTAACAGGATTCATCATGAATTCAACGTCGCTTCCCTCTCGATTCTCCTTGGATCCCCCAGCAGCATCAGTAGTTTTTGGATTCATCCTCGAATTGATTCTGGACTCGTTCAGGAATTTCACATTTCTCGTCATATCAATTCGTCTCTCCTCAGGAATCCAAACTCTGTATGCCTTCGACTTCTCCGAGTATCCAAAAAAGATCTCCTTTGTAGATCGAGCATCAAATTTTCCAGGGTTCTGCTGCCTCTTGCGAGTGTAGACACTGCAACCAAATTCACGAAAATACGATACGTTCGGTATTTTCCCAGTCCACAGCTCATGTGCAGTCTTCCCATCCAATGCTCTTGAGGGACATCTGTTTCTTGTGTAGTTGGCAGTATGGATGGCCTCTCCCCAAAACGATGATGGTGAATTGTATCGTATCAGCATACACCTGGCCATTTCAACTAATGTACGAGTTCTTCTTTCAGCCAGTCCATTTTGTTGTGGTGTATGTGTTACAGTCAATCTTCTTCCTATCCCATTGTTCTTCAGGAACTCATCAAAATTGTTATTAATATATTCCTTGCCATTATCAGATTGTAGATATTTGATTTTCTCTCCAGTCTGATTCTCAGCAAATGCTTTGTATTCTGTGAAAGCATTAAAAACGTCACTTTTCGATTTTATCAAACGTACCTCACACCATCCAGAGTACTCGTCGATAAAAGTTACAAAATATTTGACCTTCCCATTCGATTCAACTCGTGCAGGTCCCCAGACATCTGATNTGGTCTCGTTCCCAGTTCAATTGGAGTAGTTACGGATTTGGAGTCCTTCATTCCGAATTTCTCAAGAATGTCATTCAAGTAGCCCCTCTGAGTCATGGTTATTTCTCCAAGCAATATTTCACGTTTCCGAGATTCTTGAATTCGAAAACTCCTGATAACTGTCTCTCAAAATTTTTGATCATTTTCTCATGTTTCGATACGACCAGAATGTCGTCTACATAAATGGCAGCAATGAATATTTCTTCCCCTCGTCCCAAATAGAATACACGAGGGTCATTCTTCGATTGAGTTAGTCCAAAACGATTCAATTCTTGACATAATATCTCGTACCAACTCCTTNTTTCCAACTGATAATAAATTAATTCTCAAGTCCGGAACATATCCCACATTTTTCAGGTTCACATTTTTTATATTTCTATCAAGTTCAGAAGTCAGCTTCACAGTGCCTTTTCCAACAATTTCCGTTGACACGTCGCTGGCTAGGTTCAATTTTCCACAGTTGTTTTTATTCAATGCAGTAAAATTCTCTTCATTCTTGCATAAATGTGATGTGCAACCGCTGTCTAAGCACCACTCACTTCTGTTATGCATCAAGACTCCTCCCCATGCTGTTTCTCCCACCGATTCTTCACATCTGGCATAAAAACTCTCAGCTTCTGCATTATTTGCTTTATTTGAATTTTTACCATTTTCTGGACACTTTGCGGCCCAATGTCCTTTCTTGTGACAGCGGTGGCACTTGTAGGGGAAAGATTTCTTCTCATTAGAATCTCCATCTCCTCTTGATTTCTGATAATTCTTTTTTGACTCAAATTTTTTCTTAGCTAACATAGCATCTTGAGTAGTACCCTGAGACTCACTTCTCTTCCCACCATTTATTGCCAAAATTTTTACACGTAAATCCTCTGGATCAAGTAATGTATCTCGAGATTCCATGGTACAGCGAAAGACTTCAAAACTCTGTGGAAGACTTTGCAATAACATAATCACCAATAATTCTGGATTTACCTCGATTTCCATGTTAAGTAATTTATCGACAATATCAAAGAAATCATTCATATGATCTCGAACATCCCCATTCTCCTCCAGTTTCATTACTGTCAGTTTCTTCAGCAACGTTGATTTCCTCTGTGGTCCCTTTGATTGGTAAATTACATTTAGCTTGTCCCACATCTGTTTCGAGGTCACGCAGCCCTTGACTTGTTTTAATTCCGCCGGGCTGATGTTCAGTATGATGTCGGATTTCGCTTTTTTATCATTTACCTCCCAAACTCTAACAGCTTCACGTGATGCTGCACCATCCTCCAACGCTGGTTTCACTATTTCTCCAGATACATACCCCTATCCATCAAATTTAACGAGTAATGCTTCTACCATAATTTTCCAAGTGTCATAATTGTCTTTTTGTAGTGTTTCTATCTTTGCTGATCCGTACGTCGCCATTTCTTCAGGTTCAGAAAATTCTTGCATGTACTTCCCTCAGCTTCTTCAATT
>NW_021680552.1:153572-176959 GCF_001412515.2 Diachasma alloeum
TCTTCCTTTTATTTCAGTCGTGAGACTCGGCTCATAACCTCTTGAAGTAATTAGCAGTTATAAAGAAAGATAAACGAGATATTCAATTGATAAATGTATTTTCTATGAAGATACATGTAAATACTTCGATGTTCAATTAACGAATCTTAATTGATAATTAATCAACAACCCTTGACAACCAAACATCCACCTATCGTTCTATTCTCTTCAACAGAGATGATTTGCGACTGAAATAGACTATTGGGAGTAAATTCATTTTCCACGTTTTTCGTCTTCTTCTCCATTAAATTGACCTCTCAGGCTTAAAGGACCACGAGATCGTGGAGCGCGCACTATGTGACGAATTCGTCGTATTCAAATTTCGCGGGTGAGAACTAACCAACTTCATGCCTATGCGATTAACCAATGAGGAATCTGTCTTACGAATTTCGAGATATTTCGACTCTAACGATGTTCATTTATGTGTATGACCTTTCATAAATCGGATTCCAAACTTCTAGGTGCAAGCGTATGGCGATCGCCCCCCCCCCTCAAGTATGAAATAAACTTTTTTTTTCTAGTTCACAAAATCACCGGATCGCAAAATCCCCTTCTATGGGGTTATTTTTTATCCTCCTCTATTTTTAAAAATTTATTGCTAACTTCTAGGACAAAACACTTGTTGCTTACATTTCAACCGAATGTCACGTAGTGCGTTTGACAGCTGACATAAAGTACTATCGAATACAAGTGTTGCCATTTATTAGTGCACATAAGCAATACTAAAAACGACATCTGTTGGGAAAGGGCGGAGTCATATTCACACACCTAATATTGAATAAGCTTCAAACTGACACCTGATTTGTCCAATTCTGACTATTTTTCATTGACTTATGAGAGTTTTAGGAGAAAATCCAATTTTTCTGTTTGACTTGAAACATTCACTGTGGTTGGATTTTTCGATACTTCAAAATGGACTAGATTGAAATATTAATATATTATTTAGAAGGACATTATATGTTCTTCAAAATGATGTCTGATAAACCTCATTTAAGGTACAATGAAAGCCTCGTTCCGGAAGTACAGCTCCACTGAAATTCATGTTCATTTTTATTTCTTAAATTCATGCCAATAACTTCTAGACAATTACAATAAATTGGAAAAAAATTATTGAAATTATTCCGATACATATGCATTCACGATAAGCACTTTTTTCCGAAATTATTGATATAAAAAGACGCACTTGATTATCCCTAGTTATTACTAACATAACCAACCTAACCCACCGACTTCACGCGCGGGAATTTCTGTGACAGTTGTAAACATTCTTGATCTCTATAATATTCAACATGGATCGAGTACGACTCAGTGGAAGATTTATTTTAAAAAACCCAACTTGAGTACCGTGAAAAACGCATTAGCAACTTAGAAACTTATAATCCAACGAAGCGAGCTCGTGCTGAGTCTAAAACCGAGCCAAAGTGTGTTGTCGAAGGCTCTCGAATCATTGATATTGGTTATGTTGGTGAGCAGATGGTGTGTTCGTGTTCAGCACAACTAGGTTTTTTGATGATTGAAGACGATAAAAAATTCGGTTTAGCATCTATTTTTATGATAAAATGTGCTAATTGTTCAGAGGTGAAAAAAGTGTACACTGTTAATAAAATTATTCACTTAGAAATCACTTTTTTTTAACGAGATGCAGGTTATGTTTATGTTTCCATTCCAAATCTCTGATATTCCATGAAAAAAATTACGAAAAGGAAGCGAACACTACTACATAATTTTTCCCAATATTTACTTTGATTTTTATCACGAAATATGATAATAGAAAAGAAAATACAAACCTTTTTCTCAATATTCACGAGTGGGCCCAATGTTTTGACAGCTATCAACGGCCATGACACTTTTAGAATGCTAGGGGAAAAAATTCCCCACACTCAGGATGACGGGTGAGATTGTTCTGCTGCAATTATTTGTTGGAATTATTTGCGCAAAATATCCGTGGTGAAGTGGGTCGAATTGTTCAGGAGATGTCGAGCGAACACCAGTCTTGACAGTGGTGGGCTTTTTTTCAGGATCTTTCGTTAATTTTTTTTGTAGGCAACTCACTTCCGGTAAAAATCGTCGATTTTCATTCCGCACCCATTGCGCCGTGTACATTTTAAATTAATCATATTTTTTTAATGAAGAGGTGAAAAATTCGAAAAAAAATTTTGAAAAATAGAAGAAAATGTGCTCTTTCCGATGAATATAATTAGATGGTGGGTCTTTCGTGGGGTTCTTCGCTTTCATTGTACCTTAACTCAATTTTCATCAAGTTATTGCAGATCGTGTCCATTTTTAACGTTATGTCACACCTCAAAAAAGACAGTTTTTGCTATTTAGCGAGGCTTTAGACTTGATCAGCGGGGATTTATGATATCTGAATTTGAAGATCTCATCGAGATCTTCAAATCGATACCTCATATTATCTATTCCATCTACGACATAAATTGTTATAAGCGATAATGTAGCGATTTTGGCATATCACGTTTTGAAAATTTCCACGTTTTTCCTCTTAATGACGAGATTTGCTCAATTTCTGTTCAAATCTGTAAAAATATTTCCTACTTTCCTAGGTAAAAATATATTAAGTTACCTTGAAATTGACCCCTGATTTATTCATTTATCTCCAATTTTTATTGACTTATAAAAGATTTTATGCAGAAAATCAGATTTCATGATTTTATTGTGAATCCAGCTTGGATCGGATTTTTCTGCAACTGTCGGTCAAGCGAATGAAACTACTTATATACCATTTTAAAGAACGATAAAGACCCTTCAAAACGATGGAAAATTTTGAAGGGTATTTATTGTTTTTCTAAATGGTGTATAATAATCCTGATGCTGGGTTTTTCATCAAGCTATCGTAGATTGTTTTCATTTTTCACGTTATGTCACAGGCCAAAAATGACAGTTTTTGCCATTTATCGAGGCTTGCGACTTAACCAGCGAGGCTATATCCTATGTTAATTTAAGGATCTCATCGAGATCTTCAAATTGGTATCTTATATTATTCTATCGAGGAGGCTGAGATGACGGAGTAAACTGCGAACATTTCGTCAATTGCGCGAGGTTTTGGGCGAGGAATGTTGGAAAATTGTGTGAACCACATGTGAAAGTAAGTGAACGTTACGAAAATCTAATGAAAATAGAGTTGATTTTGATGAATTAAATCGGAAGGACGGTTCTTTCCTGACACGAAAACTTGTAAACACGAAAGTGAGGTTAGACTGCCACCTACCCACATGGGCACGAGTGTTGACCACCTGTTCTCAAGTCTCTTGGAGTATTCGGGAGATGTCAGGTACCCACAACACTCAGAATCAACATACCTTCATCTCCGTCGCAAAGAGTTTCAACTCCCAAACTCAGGCGCGGGAGACTCCCTAATGCTTTGTCACTGGCCAGAATCAAGGATCCACCTCCATCAGTCTTGGGGGTGCTCCCTCAAAACTCAAAAAAAGACAAACGCAAAAGGTCTCCTCCTGACTCTGAGCCCGCAGATATCAGTGACTCTCTGGCTGATAGTGTCCACTGACTGACTCGTCGCCTAGTAACGACGACGTACTGAGCACATCCGACCTCGACCAGTCTGGCGACGACTTTCCCTCTGATTTTGACGTGACTGCCATAATGACGGATTCTAATTCGAACATAGAGTCATCAACGGCTTCACCCACACTAGATCATGTGCCTCCCTCCAATACACACTGTGACATATTTCCCACCTCTGCGGAACGGTACGAAAATACGCAGCCCTCGGCGACCAAATTTCCCAAACCAAAAGTTGAGCGCCAGTATGTTTTCTCCTCAAAACGCCAAAATCTGAATTTCCGCAAAATAACTAACAAAAGAACAGCTGCCAACAGTCCAGTATATCGATCGCGGAGGCGGCTGGGTCCCCCAATGATGCTCCGAAAATTTATTTTGACGAGACCGAACGCGCGCTATAGGGCGTTGTAATTTTTGAGTTAGTTTGAATGAATAATTTTGTTTCGTTTGTTTTTTTCACTGCTAATTTCAATTTTTTTGTCTTTTACCAAAATTTTATTGATTTGTTATAACATTGATAATGAAAGAACAAATTCCTAACATTTTTTCAGATTAAATCAATGGAGTAACTCTTTATATACATTATTCTTTATGATAGAATTTTGGCGTTGTCCACCTAATGTAAGTAGATTTGTAGAGATCCCCATGAGTGAACACGTGAAAATGCTACATACAACTGACCGTGATTGAATACATCTTTACGCAGATCGACCCCGATTTTATCGAAAGTTTGCCCCTGGCTTTTATTGATGTTCATCGCGAACGCTAATTTGATTGGAAATTGCCTTCGCATGAATGTGAATGGATAAACATCTCCACAATGCAATGTGATACGGTGCACAAACACGATATTTTCAGTTTTATCACCTGTGAGAATTCGACATTTTATGAGATGATTTGCTAATTCTAATACTTGTAGTCGCGTGCCATTGCATAGACCTTCATCGATGCTGAGATTGCGAATTAGTATGACAATACAGTTATTACGTAATCGCAAATGATACGGCGGAAAATTTGGAGGATTCAGAGTATTCAAATATTCTGTTATTGCTTCAGAGATGTTCCCATTATCGCAGTTCTCTACGCTGTCGATACCGGGATAAATTTTTTCACTTTTTTCATCTAATAAATTGACTACCCTATAATTAATCTCTTCCACATCGATATTCCGTGCTGATAGGACTACAGTTTGTGATAATTCGTCATACTTACGCTCATGAATGAAAGTCATGAACATTTTCTCGGCTGTATCATCAGTCGTAGGAGCTAAACACTGTTCTGGAACTTGTAAATTATGATCATTGTCATTAGCTGAGCCGTCCCCCACTATGAGAAAATATTTTGCGAAGTCGGCTTCTCCTGGTAAAGTTATCATATTTTCAGTCAAGGCAAAGGTCACAAAATGTTTCCACAAATGACAGAATTTAATCGATAAATTGACTGATTCAGACCGGGTCGCATGAGGTTTAACTGGAAGTCTCCAGCTCAGAGCATGCATTTTCCTGCGAATGGTAAATCTGTCTTTGTAAAATCACGTAATGTTCGATCAATCAATGCTAAACAGTATCTTGGAGCCATGGGTGCTTCATCCCACATGAAAATATCAACCTCCCGAAGGCGTTGAGCGTGTTTCGATTGAATTGATATTTGATACTGAATCAGACATCATTTAGGGCAGGCATTCCAAACGTTTTATGTAATGTTTTCCCCTTTGGGAGCAATATTGCTACAATACCGGTGAATGCCATTGTGCAAATGTTCTTGCCTTTACCTTTCAATAGATGATACAGAGTAGTATATGCGAATGTTTTCTCAGATCCTCCTGGCCCGTCAATGTAGAAACATGATTTAGAAGTTGTTCGTCCATTGATTACAATATCCAAATCTCGGTCAACAATTTCTTTTTGTTGGGGATTCAATTTATTGTATTGTGTTCTTCCGATTTCCTCATGCTGTTGAAGTGAAAATGAAATTTCATCCTCCTCATCGTTATTATCAGTGTTAAATTCAAATTCTGTTAGTGGTGGCATCGTAGGGAATTTACTGATATCAGAGTTCTCGCGGGAAAGAAATGTGTTAATATCATGATACGCTTTACTTAGTACCTGAGACGTGCTGCAATTTTTTTGGAAATCTTGTGATATCGCATCTTTGAATTTTTCCCATAGTGCTTCTGGATTATTGGGTTGACAATAGAGTAAAATTCGTACAAATAAATGTCGTAGCTGTCAAGGCATCATCCAAATTTCTCCTTCTGTCATAGCGCGATCCCATTCTGAATCATTTCCAATTAAGCCCAGTGCCACACATGCATCTTGATATGTAGCATATTTTTGACCATCTACCATTCTAAGATCTTCAAAACTCACAGCTCCTTTTCGCGAGATCAACAATAACCGAAGTCGAAAAAGTTCAGTCTGAGACGGGCTAACAGAATACATCCGTCCGATGGTATTGAATTGTGCTTTACGTTCTTGTCAGCTCGATGTACTTGTGCCCGGTGATTTTTTGAATACGTAATGAGATGGAATTTCCGCATATGTGAATTATCTAGCGTTTGGATCACGTTGATTCAAGGAAAAATATTCCATCAACATCGTCTTCTTTTGTAAGGCAGTTCGGATGGTATCGTCATCTGCGGTTTCCTCAATAACTACAGATTGTTGATTTGGTAAATGCACCGGCAATCGCATGGCAGAATGACTTCTCTCTTGTAATGGCCTTCCAAATATTCGATCACAGGCTTCAACTGGACTGACATACCGCGATTCTATGTAATTTCGAATTTCATCATGATTCACAACACTGCTACCATGACCATCAGAATCACTAACTATAACGGACGCTGCATCATGGCCTTTAAATATGTACTTGTATAAATATTTTACAGACTTTATTGATGTTACTATCTCGACGTTGATATGATAGTTCAAATATTTCAGTAAAATATCATTGTAGGGAACTACTTATTGATTATCCGTTGAAGTTCCGTTAGTACGATCATAAACACCTGTATTTCTGTGCCGGTAAATAGGATATCCATTATCATCCATCATAGTCTCTGTCTGAAATGGTTTCGGAAATTTTTTAGAACATTTACCATTTTTATCTTTACACCAATCTCCACATGGCCCATGAATCATGTTGCGCATGACAATGCTATGCAATACAGGATCATCATCAGGATCAGGAATTTCAGCGGAGATATATTTGTCAACAATTTCAGGAGTGGTTATTTTAAAATTTTGTTTGAGTGTAATTAATAGGTGCACATGAGGCAAACCGCGCTTCTGATATTCAACAATATCGATATATGCAAGTACTTCACCAAATAATTTGTCTGATACAATCATGTGGATTAACCTTTTTTTTTTTAATAAAAAACGCGGGATACTAAGTCTGGCCCATCAGAAGCCGTTTAATGAGTCAGTAAATTCTCTTTCATTTCTCTCCAGTTCGGATTACATGTCATAGTGATAAACAAATCTGGTTTTCCAAATTGTCGTACAATGACCATTGCGTTTTGATAGTACTGCAACATGTTTCGAGGAGATCCTATGAATAAAGAAGGTAAAATTATCATTTTTCCAACTTGACTATTTGTTTCACTGGCTTTTCCTTGTAAATAATCCATAAATCCTGTATAACTGTCCGCGCGGAGATCTTTTTGATGGAGTTTGGCATAAGTTATGCACCCTTTCTCCACTTTTACATAATTATCAACTATCCACTGCTGGAATAATCGTCCACCCATCAAGAAAATATTATTTTCCCGAGTTGCTATTCGATGTTTCACGTAAGCAGCGCGTGTAACTCTTCCGGGTCGATTCACTAAAGGCATTTCTGCATGCCAGCCACGTGTGCCGATTGGATAACACAGGATATATTTCCCGGGTTCCACATTAGGATCCATGAAACTCACATAGGTTAAATTTTTCGTTCGTTTATTGCGAATCGATACATAGCAATCTAGAATTTCCCCATCAGCGTTTGTTGTGAACACTGCAGCTACTTCGTTGACGCGTTGTGGATTGTATCGTCTTTGATCAAGGCCAGGTCTCGTTAAGAACAACAATTGCATCTCAGGCTCTACACCTGAGTCCAGTATTGCGCGGTGTAATTCGTCATGCATCATTTGATAGGATTGGGTAAAAGTATTATTGTGATAGAGAGTGGCACCAATAGCTTCATCAATTTCTCTGTTTAATGTAGACATTATGTTACACCGAACAGTGGCCGCCTCATTTTCATCAATTATGAATAATTGACCATAAGATGGATTTTCATTGACTATAAGATGGAAAGACGTATTGATTTGGTACTAAACTTGACCCTGTATTTTCAAGCAAAATGGTCCTGAACGTTGATTACTGAAACTGATTAAATTGGCGTTAAAAGACGCAAAAACACACGAATTGTTATAGCTGCGTATACGTTCACGAAAATGATGTAATTGTGGATGTGTCCCATTGAATAGATCTCTTAAAATGGCAGGTGGATCTGGCAACAATCATTGGATGAGTTAGCACGTCGTGCTACTCTTTCCGCTGCGAAATGAATTGTGTTGCAATGAGTGCATAATATATTCATTGGTCCAATGTAATGTTCGATTGTGTTATTGATTCTTTCATCGTCATTCCTCACATTTCCACGTTGAACGATAGCAGGAAAATTTAAGGACATATTTTCAGCATGTTCAAGTTCAATAATTCGTTGGGAATTAATTTCCACATGGTTTGTTAAAGATATATCATGAGTGATAGGGGCTTGCGCAGATAATTGTTGCGGAACTTCAAGATCAACAACAAATCGATGCGGATTAGATGAGCTTGGAATCTGATTAGATTTTGCATTTTTCTTTTGACGATATGCTCCTTGTCGAGCTGCATTTTTTTCTCGCCGAATTCTTTGGAATTCTTCTTCCTTAGCTGATGTACGTACTGCTTTCCTCCTGCGCATGATAATCCTCTTAATCAATCATGTGAAACTGATAATAAGAATTCGAAACTTTTTAAATTCAAATGTTTATAAAATAAGCTTTAGGATCTCAATGATGTGAACGACGATATCAAGTAAGACAATCAGTGAACAATTGGAGTAAATTGTATCGATCTGATCTGGTGTAATGAGCATTATCTAGACCCAAGGAAGTAAAATTCCACATTCTACTTGTGCAATGTCATAATTCGATGGATAATTAAGAGATGTAGTGATATAATTTTTTTTAGATTTTCGAAATGTTTTTTCACACGGCACACGTGATTCAAAGTTTCAAGAAAATACCTGACCTACGGGCAGTTCGTAACCATAATCTTTGGTGAAAAGTCAAATTACTTTATGGCGGTCGTGGGTCAGGTAGTGGGAATGTTGGGCCGGTGCAGTGGGCATCTCCTAGATAATAAAGGACAATTGTACCTTCGTCCGTTTGTCCACTGTATGGAATATTCATTTCTGCCCCTTTCCCATGCATTTCCTGCTTGTCTACAGCGCACGTTGAAAAATATTAAATTTTAGAGGAACGGAAAAATAAATTGTCTATTTCACAGATTCTGAAGTTCAACAATAAATTAGGCAAAACAGGGAGAAAAAACTTTTTGAAAAAGTACCATGAAAAACACGTAAAAATTTTATTTCAAACCATAATCATGACGTTTGATGTCGATTTCATGACAAGTATTGTTTCTTACACAAATTTTGAGAAACTTCGAGTAAAAACTCGGATCTTTTTGCATGGAGCAATTATGCACAAAAACGCAATTTCTATCCGTATAGCGTGCGTTCCCCCTATGTATATATGGGATCAAGGATGACATTTTTCTCTCAAGCAAAAGCTCATAAATATCAGTTCTCCGGTTGAAATTATATTTGTATTCACCGACATTTTCGGAATTGAAAGAGAATAATTGTTGTTTATGCAATTTTTCGTCATTTTTTCGTTCTAATTCCGTAAAAATTCCCGAAATAAATAACGTCGCAATTACTTGAGTCGTCATGTAATTGTGTCTGAACTTCCGCAGTTTAAAATCATATGACAGAAATGAAATAACGACTAGATAAAACGGCCAACCCCAAAATGCAAAAGATTATGTGTATACCGATACAGATGAAGGCGAAAACTTATGTGTAAAAAATATTTCAGAGAGAAAATATTGAAAACTTTATTCAATACCATTTTAAAATGTTTTGCATTCTTCATGTATTTTCTTAGAAGGCTACAATAATTAATCCACAATAAAAGTAATTTACTTGGTCGGTATGTAAGACCGAATATTACCTGAAGACCTTTATGAACCACGGAGCGGCGGTTTATGATTGGAGACGCAAAATGTCTCGCTCATTCTCCATCTCTTTTGGGCTAATGTTTTCACTTAGTTTGGCACTCTTGTCACAAAACGCCCGCTAGCAATTTTCACTAGCTGCTCTGAAGGTCAGTCAAAGGAAGACTTCCGAACAGTTAACCTTAGAGCGGTTATTGAGTTGAAATTTCTGCTACAATCCAAAAAAGTAAGCGCCAATATGCCGCAAACGCGACAAACGTTGGATATCCTATTAATCGGTAAGGCAATCCCGGATATTGATGGCAATCAATTGCCTTCAAATAGACAAGCTCTGCAATGTTACTTTTATTACACGAGGCATGTTGCACCGAAACTTGTGCCTCGCCAAGCTGCAATGTGTGTTGTGCGAATGTGTGCTCTGTTTTGGAAACATGCAAGCATTCCAATTATGAAGGAGTCGCATGCAATAACTAAATTGGAGAAATTAGTGCAGTGCTATAAATCTATTATCAAGCTAGGATCTAGGAAGGAGAAATATCCCTCGGCACAACAGAAGATTATTGATTTTCAATATTTTTTAGACAATTTGTTCGATATCGCTCATCAGACCCAAGTGAATCAAATGAAGAACGAAGATGCTAGAATTATATTGAACGACCATCGAAAAGCACGAGAAAAGAGTCGTTTAGATAAAATCATTGACACAGCAACATCATATGATAGTACTGAAGAAAAAAGACAAGAAATAACGGAATCATTGGAACAAAGTATGTTGGTATGAATGGTTATCGTAATAAATAATAATCCCACTATTTATTTTGATTTGAGGAATCACTCATTCCCCCAGTAAATTTGAACTCACCAGAGCTCACACCAGGAATCGAACCTGTCCCGTCCCACGTGACGGGAACCACTACACCTCCATTGTAGCACTATCATCAAACTGACTTAAACTCACCAGAGCTCACACCAGGAATCGAACCTGTCCTGTCCCACGTGACGGGAACCACTACACCTCCATTATAGCACTATCATCAAACTCACTTAAACTCACCAGAGCTCACACCAGTAATCGAACCTGTCCCGTCCCGACCCGTCCCGTCCCAATTTAAGTTTTGCACATTTTAGTAACTCTTTTCCTTGGATTTTTAGAATTTTGGATCTATTGAGGATTTTATTTTTCTCATGGACAAAATATATTGCCGGGGAAAATATATATATGTAATATAAATATAAGATATATTTGCGGGATAAATGACGTTAGGCGCAGTCATATCAATCTGAAAGAGTGGCGTAAAATTTATTCAACACAGGGTCAATTATATTTCTCAAAAATTCACTCTATAGGGGTAATTTTCAAGCAGTTTAATCAATTTCATAAGTATTCCTTCATATTGAGGGGCCAAAAATTATCATAATTAATGAATCATTCCAAAACGTTAATACAGTGTCTACTAATTTATTATTTTTTTCAATGTTTTTCATCAATCACATTGATTTCGTGAATTATATGAATTGCAAATTTCGATGAAATAATAATCTTTACAATATATGTATATGAGTCTTAGATGACCTTATATGCTATTGAAAAGCTGACTGATTGATTCATTATATAGATTTTTAATCTCAAAGAATCCTTATGAAATTCATTAAATTGTTTCAAAAAATATTTCTATGAAATGGAGTTGTGTTTGCCTAATGCCATTTTTCCCCCAAAAAGATAGTTGACATTGATCTTACATATGTCACATATTTTTCTCGGCTATATATTTTGTCCATGAAGAAAATAATATTCTCAGTATATCGAAAATTTGAAAAAAAAGGTATTATTAAAATGTACAAAGCTTGAAACATATAGTATCAAAGACCAATTTCTTTGACCCAATGAATTGAATCGCCTCTTCCACCACTCTTTGACATTAATATGGGTTTGCCCTACCCCCACTCTCTGCCGCCTGAAGCGCTACTGATGCACCAAAGTTATCCCAGATGGATTCCCCACTATATTATCATTTTTTTTTCATGAATGCATCATCCAAACATAGGAAAACTATTTACAAAAGTGCATCTAAATATTGAAAGCTATAGCTCAGTGAGAAAAAACCACTAGTACTTTCATTTTTAATAACATTTATAAACTAACTGAAATCACGAGCTCAAGACGTGATCAATCGAAAAAACACACACGACAAAAAATGTAGAACTCGATCAGAATTTTAAAACAGAATTGCATAAAAAATTGAAAAAAGTTGACCATTTCCTCACAATTCGGAAAAAAGGCTTTTTCAAAGGGTTTTAGTTTTTTTCTTATATGCGCCCCACTCGAAATGCAAAAAACCATTAGGATAATTTGATTTATGTGTCAATATCTATCGATTAAAAAAAAATTACTCACTAGTATGTTAATAATGGTTTTGTCCTTCTCTAAACCCTTTTTCGAGGGTAGTTTACAGCTCTATTATGTCTTGAAGAGAGAGTTCGCCAATTTTGCAATAAAAGGAGCATTTTCTGTTAAAATGGGGATTATTATGAAATAAACATTTAAAAGGTTCTTGTTCATTCCTTAATGACTGAATGTGTGTGAAATAACAATCGATCTTTTGCGAACATTAATGGAGATTTTCCGATGAATGTTGAATCAAGGGAAATTTTTTATTCACATTGTGATCCGTGGGATGGAAAAAGCTCTCTTTTACAATTCAATAAAAACAATTTGAAGTGTTGTACTAATTATGGACTCGCAGAGCTCAATTTGGGCTCGCTTTCCTACATTTTATCTGCACTGTTTGACGGAGAGTAAACTCCGTCAAAGAAAAAAAAAAAGAAAAAAAAATTCTAAGAGAATTAGAATTTAAAGAGAAAAAATTTCCGCTTCACCCAGCCGGGAATCGAACCCGGGTCTCCCAGATGCGCGCCGGGCACTCTTACCGACTAAGCTACCGGGAACCACAGAAATTCACTCTCAAATTCACCTCAAACACCGCCTAACCTCCTTTAGGCATCAAAGAATTCTAAGAGAATCCCTGAAATTCTGAGACGGAATATTATAAACAGATTTGAGGAAATAGCTCCCCTGTATCTAGATTTGGGAATTTATCTCATGAATTCGCCATTAATTTTTCATTCATTTGACTTCTCAGTTGATCGAAGTAAGACTACCACGAATTATGCCAATTATATTTTCGACGATGAAGATATCAATGAATTATTGGAGCAAATGGAAGATGGCGAAGAAATAGATGTCACTTATACGAGTAAATTGCCATCTTCGAGCCCCAAAAAAAAAAGATCATGAGTCCAAATCTCACGGTAGTTTTGGATAGAACCAAAATTAGCTATCGAATGGCCGCACGGGTCTTAGCAGCAACCCTTATAGCAGCCGGGATGACTTTAGAAGATGTATATTTGAGTCGAGAAACTATCCGTAGGAATCGCCACGGACATTGCGAGTTGCTTAAAGATGGCATCCGAAATGAAGCAAAATTAAAAGTAACTGAGATTGTGGGTGTACACTAGGACGGTAAACTACAATCGGCGCCGGAAGACAAATACAAGAAAATTGATCGCCTTTCGATCCTAGTCTCGGGTCATGAGTGACATCAATTGCTTGGTGTTCCTAGACTCGAAAGCGGCAGCGGGAAAGCGCAAGCAGAGGCAGTATATAAATATTTGAAGGAATGGAACCTCCTCGATAATGTGGGCACTATGGTTTTTGATACCACCGCGAGCAATACAGGCCCCGCCAATGGTGCATGTATTTTACTTGAAGAACTTGTTGGAAGGGATCTTCTGCATTTAGCCTGTCGCCATCATGTCCTCGAACTTCTTTTGAAAGCATCTTTCGAATCAGTATTGGGGTGCACTTCTGGGCCCGACGTTCAAATTTTCAGAAGGTTCCAAGGGCAATGGAGCAATATGGATAAAAACAATTTTTCACCAGAAGTTCATGACGCCACTGTCAAGAAAGCACTGCGCCATGATGATATGTCGGATATTCTCACTTTTGCTGAGGCACAATTGAAGTTTAGTACCATGTCGAAATTTTCGTACTTTTCGCTTCATTTTTCGTCCATGATGGGATAATGTTCTATTTCTCTGTCCACTTGATAGGATAAAAACCTCCGAATGGGCTACAGGGAATTCCTAGAACTGGTGGTAATCTTCCTGGGAGGAAATCTGACAAAAGGCAACCGTTTCCGAGCTTTGGGTCCCATTCACTATGCTAGGTGGATGTCCAAAGCGATCTATTCACTCAAAATTTTTTTCTTCAGAGACCAATCCTATCCTAAGTTGACGCCCAAAGAAGAGTCAGGTTTAATTGATATATGTATTTTTATTGTACTTTCGTACCAGAGAGCTTGGTTCACGGCGACGAATTCAATGACAGCTCCAAGCAAAGATTTGAAATTGTTACAACAATTGGCAGCAAATGCCAGTTGTTCTAATCGTTTCTCGTTGAAAGTATGGAAAGCTGCATTGGACAAGTTTGTGACTCACCTTTGGTACTTATCAGATGAATTAATAGCTTTCGCTTTCTTCGACGAAAATGTGAGTGCAGATTGTAAGAGAAAGATGTGTCAAGCCATCAAATCTCGTCCTGCTCTTAATAACAATAGAAAGAGGAGCAGAATAAGAATCAAAGACATATCATCAATATCTGAATTAAGTCTTGATTCCTTCGTAACTAAGAATACATGAAAATTTTTCGAAATTTTGAGACTCGATCCTACTTTTTTGGATAGTGATCCAGTCACATGGATGACGAAAGACGATTTTGCTATAGCTTTGCAAATTATCAAATCACTTCACGTGACAAATGATCTTGCTGAGAGGAGTGTTGCTCTCATAAGTGAATACAACGATTTACTTACGAAAGATGAAACCAGCAAACAAAATTTAATGTTAGTTGTACAGAAATTCCGAGAATTATCACCGGGTTGCTCCAGAGAAGACTTGCAGTTTTCACCCGAGAACTATTTGTATAATCAATCGGCGGAGAGTTCAAGCAGTGCAGATTAAATTAATATGTTAGCTTTCAAATGGAAGCTTTGAATTCGTTTGATCTTCACATATTTTAATTTTCCTTGGAAATGACATAAAATGATCTGAAATGTAAAAATAGAAACTTTGGTGATCATGTCTGTATGTGCGAACGCCCACCGTCACCTTTTCGATGGTAAATTTTTATAAAATCGAATCAAGAAACGGTTGAAATAATTTCAAGAAATCTGAAAAAGATTAGGGAGGGCTAACACTATGTTCGATTCCAGTCCAATCGATTCAGTAGTTTTTGAACAATCATCATTTGTTTGTATTTTCTTTTAGTAGTTTTTATGACTCAAAACTACTCAATCGATTCCATTTTGTTATTCTTAAATATATATATAAATATTGTTCGAGTAAGGAATATTAGTAGTTCTATTTTACTCATTTTCATGATTTATAATATCTAAAAAAAGAACGCCCTCCGAAATTGGTTTCACAATTTTTGAAAGTATTTATTGAAATAAAACTTGCGATTTTTCGTGGAAAAAATTGCGACATTAACGAATTAGATGTTTCTCAATCTCCCTATCTTACTTGTTCAGTTTTTCTCCTTGCATACGATTTTTTCAAGTTTCAATTGAACCCTATATAATTTATAGTACTTATCTATACCAATATCTTGCTATCATCATTTATCAGACAAACTACGATACTGACAGACCGGATAGAAATTAGATCACACTAGAAATTACCGTTAGAATTTGATTTTCAACGTTTAATAAAGATTACAATGGAAAAAACTCCACTCCAAATTGAGATATTTCTATCAATCAAGCGTTGCTAGAATCTTTGTAATTTAAGGAATCCACAAATGTTAATTTTTCATTAAAATGTGAAAAAAAAAGAAAAATTTGTTTATCAAAAACTCAAGGGTACACTTTTAATTATTGAGAGTAATAAAGGGGTTAGTCCCGACCGAAGAAAGGTCCGATCACTTGCCTGCCCGTCTCCATTTCAGTATATGGCTCTCATTACGAGCACGGGCTAATCCGAACACCTGACGCTGTCCAAAAATTCGAAAATTTTCTTTTGCATTTTTCTGCGAGTTAGAATAGGGGAAAATACTTCTCGTTTTCTGAGATGATGGTGGGATAGTTGAATAATCACTTAGTGAAAACGAAAGAGGAATAGAACAATTTATATGGCTTTGAGATGCCTTGGAAAAGCTCAGTTTTCAGCTAAAATTCTACTTTTCAGAACAATAATTAATGAGTTGAAAAATGCAAAAAAAAAATTCCTTTATTGTTCAACTCACTGGAAAAAGATCAGTGAAAAATACTAATAAAATGCGAAGAATTCCCTAACATAATGATGATTTGAAAGTTTACTAGCGTTTTCACGTGTATATAGCCATAAGAAAGATGCAAAGCTGTGGGCCGTGCTAAAACACATATCGAAAATCTGAAAAAAATTATATCACTTCAGGCCTTCATTTTTCATCGGATTATGACATTGCATAAGTAAAATGTGGAATTTTGCTTCCATAGGTCTACCTAATGAGCATGAAATGTGAAATGTTATTACTAATTCATGAATGAAGTGATTTGATTGCTGAAACACTGGATTACACTGTGAATATAATTAAAAATCACGTCATCGTTATTTAATATACATTAATATTAATGTGCTATCCAGTTGAATATGCCTTCTTCCCTCAACTTTGAGGAACTGTGGTGATCTCTTCCGGACCTCTGAAACGAAAAAAAAAATTATTTGTGATTATGATAGACGCTTTCATATACATATAGTATATTTCAGTGGCAGAAACAATGGTTTTTCTCAAGGGAAAGCGTGTTAAAGAGCAAAAATTTAATGAATTTTATTGGTAGTTATTATCGGGGAAATTATTTTCGGATGTCATGAAGTCCATAACGGCCCTTTATGGGGCATTCCACGCTATTTCAACGGAGGCTATTGTCGAGTTACGAATCCGAAAATTTTAAAATATTTATATCTCAATAACTACGCATTTTATGTAAAAAGTCAAAAAAGGCTTTATTGTTGAGATAGGATAGTTATTCATAGAAAATGGTTGCTCGGGAATAATTGATATTATTGCAATTTTTTAATAAACAATCAAAAAAATTGTTGTAGTTTCGTGAGTTCCACTCTAAAAAATCTGAAAAAAATAGATGTTGTGTCAAATGTTGTTAAGAAAGCTGTGTCAAATTTTTATTTAATGACATTCACTGATCGATGAGATATTTATTTTATTATGAAGTCGTGCGGTGTCCCCGCCGTTCAGTGCGCTGCTGAGTTCAAGCGCTCCCAATCCACTGAAACTTTGGCTTCCCCGTAAATTATGAGTATTTTTTCATTGAAAGGGATTGAATAAGTATGAAAACATTTTTGTTTGTTTAAAAAAAAATAATTTTCATTTTAAACAAAATTTAGGAATGTATAAATCACATTGTAAATATTTTTGAAATAAGATGAGGTAAACACGACAACCATCATCGTGAGATGAATGAAATGTAATGTCGATTATTCCAGTCTTTTGCGTAAATGCCCTGTTAAGTAGATGTATGAGGCCGTGTCTGGCTCAACCGTTTTGGGAAGGGTCAGAAGGGTCTGCCTGAGGGTGTCCCGCGAGTTGGTGGTAGGTGGCCGATTAATTCGCGGTTTTATTCGCGGATTTAATTCGCGGCTTGATTCGCGGATTTAATTCGCGGCTTGATTCGCCGTCAATTCGCGGTTTAATTTGCGGANCTGGCTCAACCGTTTTGGGAAGGGTCAGAAGGGTCTGCCTGAGGGTGTCCCGCGAGTTGGTGGTAGGTGGCCGATTAATTCGCGGTTTTATTCGCGGATTTAATTCGCGGCTTGATTCGCTGTCAATTCGCGGTTTAATTCGCGGGTTTTTGAGTGCAATGTTGTGAGAAGGGTCTGTTGACGAGTCTGAAGGGTCTGTCTGAGGGTGCCCCGCGAGTGGGTAGTAGGTGGCCGATTAATTGGAGGTTTTAATTCGCGGTTTCAATTTAATTCGCGGTTTTAATTCGCGATTTTAGTTCGCGGATTTTTTAGTGCAACGCTGTGGGAAGGGTACCCGGCGAGGGTGGGATTAATTAATTCGCGTTTTAATTCACGGTTTTGATTTGCGTTTTAATTCACGGTTTTTATTCGCGTTTTAGTTCACGGTTTTAATTCGCGTGGGAGGGGGGGTCATGGCTTTCAACATTCTTGAGTTTGTATAAGAGATAAGAAGGGTTAAGTGCAAAAGGTCATAAATCATTTTTTTGTACAATTCATGGAAAAGAGAAAGTGTCACATTCCTGAGATAAGGAGAATGCGTCATCACAGCAAGGGTTAAGTGCAAAAGGTCATAAATCATTTTTTGTACAATTCCTGGAAAGGAGAAAGTGTGACATTCCTCAGATAAGAAGAATGCGTCGTCACAGCAGGGATTAAGAGCAATTCCAGGAAATGTTGAGAAAACATTTTATGCAGGGTTGAGGGAAACTTTCACTTTTTTAAAGGATCCCCCTCACCCTTATTCTATGGGAAAAAACTGTGAAGGCGAGGGGGAAGGGGGGGGGGTTATATAACACTCCAAGTTCAGGGGTACAGCATCAGTTTGTATTTTTTCGCTCCTCATGAAGAAGAAGCNTTTTTAAAGGATCCCCCTCACCCTTATTCTATGGGAAAAAACTGTGAAGGCGAGGGGGAAGGGGGGGGGGGTTATATAACACTCCAAGTTCAGGGGTACAGCATCAGTTTGTATTTTTTCGCTCCTCATGAAGAAGAAGCACTCCATCCGACGACAACAGGCTTTGAACATACCTCAACAGCGTGAGTTGAAACATAGACTTGAGCGTCTGCTGAAGGATATCGATCAATTGAAAAGGTTCATTCAGTTGAAAAGTGACATTGAAGTGTTGTGCTCAGATTTCCAGAAGACCAAAATCGCAAAATCAACAGCATGAACTTTGAGAAATTCAACAGCGTCTCAAAGAGGGAGAATCTTCCTCTGAGGAAAATGGCAGAATTAGAGCCAGAAAAAGTCTACGTCATCACCGCCGTTCAGAAGGCAAAAACTAAATTCGGGGAAAGTGTAATTTTCCATTTGGATGGGGAGTCTTCATGCAGTCTTCGCGACGAAAAGAGCAGCCAATTATTTCAATACTGAACCGGAGGAATGGGAAAATTTCCAGGCACTCGTTTTAGAGGGTAAAATGGAGCTGAAATTCCTGGGTGGACAATATAATGACTTTATTCTTGGTCAGTTCTTAAAACCAGCAGCTGCAGATGAGGAAGCTTAACTTACTTGAGGATGGATAAAATAAATACACAATATTTTCATTTTATTTTTTTATTAATAAAAAATTTTTACTGAAAAATATTACAATGTACTGGTTAAAAAAATGAATAAATCTGATTTTTAATTGAAAATTGTGTTTTTTTTTCAAATATTTGAAGAATTATTACAATCCCCACAATCGCTCATCATCGGAGGTGGTCCATCAAAAGCATCATCATTGTTACTTGGGTAATGTTTCCAACAACGTCTGCATTTTGCAATCTCCCAGTCAGCTCTCATAGCATCAGTCAACTTGTCCCAAGCCTGATCAATACTGGATGCGGTGGTGAAACTCACGAATGAATGGGGCAGATATGCAATATCCTCAGGATCCATTAAATTCAAGTTCTTCAATTGATAGTAAATCTTGATAGATCGATCAGTCGATCGTACTATTCTTTTCTTCAGTATCCAGTTTTTGAGTTGTTCAACATTTTTTTGAGCACATACCTTGGGTTCATCCAAGTAACTATGGAAAGGACATGTACGATTCGGTAAATATTTGAAGTGAGGGAGTGAGGGGCAATCATCATAGCATTCTTCAATATTCACTACTAGCGGTGCTAATACAGGACCGGAAATTTTTTTCAACCGCTCTTTTTTATTTTCACCTTTCACATAAATTTTACTTATATTTTCCTACTCTTGCACAAATTCTCCAATCTGATCATAGGATCTACCTCCGTAGTACCAAGAAAGTCCGTGATGATGACGCTCGAGCCACAGATTCACACTTCTATATTTTGCTGGTAAACTGGAGAATGCGAATGGGGGGTTGAAAAAGCACACTGCCGGCTCCTTAGCTCCGGAATCCAAAACTGTGTATGCAAACTCTTTCACGATGAACTCGTTGAAGAGCGTTTGAAAACCTTGTACATCCACGAGTAGCTCCATGGCGACTGATACTTTAGAACCTTCAACGACTCAATTTATACACTTACCCCAACCAATTTTAAACAATTTTTCTCACCCCACCACTTATGGGATGATAATTCACCACTCGATCATGCAAAATGAGGCAGTAAGCAGCAGTGCCCGTGGGAATACTTATTCTCATTTCAAATTCTAAACGGACATCCACCGGTCCAAATTTCAAAGATTCATTTTGTTTAGAACAATCAATCACCACTAGTGGGGTAATCGTTGGAAATAGTGCTTTACTTAATAAAGGGTTATTCACTTGCTGATCATAATATGATGATTGAAATTTTGAATACATATCATAAAGTATAGAATACTGATTCTTAGCCATATCTACATCTATATTTCCATATGGATAACATTGGGAATTTAGGAATAATTTAACATCTGCAATACTGCAATGGTCAAAATTGCTAGCATTTTTCTTATCGTTATTTTTTCATCCTGTTTGAAAACCCAGAATAACATAACGTGGCTTCTCGAGCTGCGTTGCAGTTTTCACCGTCCACACATGTTTTGTTGTCTCTGGAAGCATTGGATACTCATATAACTCCCACGATCTGAAGCTCATTGATATTGCAGGATCCTTCTGGATGAAATTCAGCAACTCAATTTTTTTAGTATCCGATAATGTCACATATGGGACCAGCCACTCGATTTTGCTGAATGTTGCTTTAAATTCTTCCGCATCTGTTTGAACCGTAGCATTATTATCAGTACGAGCTCTGATTGAAACGAGCTCATGTTTTACATTGGCTATAATTTTTCGATAATCTTCAGCAAATTCCAGCAGGATACTCAATGGAATGGAAATATCGAAGCAGCCACCAGCGTCGACTAAACTCAATTTCTCTTGAACACCCAGCCAGCCAGCATTTTCCATCCAGAGGCTTTGATTTGGTGTTAATGAAACGAGATTTTTCATGAGAGTAGTTATACCCGCATTTTTTACTTTATCAATCGCGATAGCATTAATTTCATAGCGAATCTCTTGAAATAGATGACAGAAGGCATTATTCACACATTTCGTAAGTGTCACCCTTGTGTTATCAGATTTTATCAGTTTACCAGTAATGTGCAAATGACTTTTGCTCGGTAAAATACAGAGATCCTGATTTTGCACAGTGATGCGAATTTCATCGCTATTATCAAGCCCTGTGGAGGCATATGGCTGATGCGCATGAATCTCATAGTGAGCGATGGATTCTTCAAACACCGGTGGGGTTCTGATATTCAGGCTTTCTTCCATGGTATCCAACAAGTGAATAAAATTTTTATCTGACAAAAACGTTTTTTCCACTTTTTTTCACGTCCAGGCCGAGACTCTTGAGGAACTTCACGTTCTGAGGTGTTAGCACCTTGGAGCCAGCGTGAGAACTGATTGATGCGATCCATGGCTGGTTATTTTTATAGGAATAGCCAATCTTGCGATTATATACAATACCCATGGCTACGAAATGGTCTTGATGTGTAGCCTGATGGTGATTTTTTCACCCCTAAAATTCACCAAGTCACCGTCTTGATCGACAATTCGGAGCTGTAACTCAGCTATTGTTCTGACAGACACTGGTAAATAAATAACTTGTGATGGTACTTCTATGATTTTATATCCAGGTGGCACCACTGGAAAAAATTCATGAATTGTATGAACTTTATCACTATTGTTGTACGCTCCCGTAGTGATATTACATTCGACTCGTAAGGTATTCACTTTGAGAATGGCCACAGGCTGATCAGATTCATGAGTTTTATTTGCTTCCAAAACTCGAGGGGTGAAACCCAGAAGTCGACCTATCGAATTTCGAGGTCTCAAGTCCAATTTTTTATTACAAAACAATTCACTTCGCAGAGTATTATTATTGCTTTTGATATTTATAGCAATATCACTTTTTTCCACACTTTTCACAATAAATTTTGCAATGTCATCAATTTCATAACTCCCCGTTGGAATAGTGATAACTGTGTCTCCTATGTGTAATTTATTATTGCTCGTATCGACGTTCGGGATGGAATTGAAAGTCAGAAATTCCACTAGGCCGAGAACATAATTTTTCTCAGGTGAAAGTTCAATTGGGGGAAAATATTGCACTTCCAAAACTGATGACGCTCCTGAGACTGTTAATGTCAATGAATCACTCATGATTTCTCAAGGTCAACTGATGAAAAATCATCAATGCTCATTCTTACATAACCTCCCAATGAGGAATGCCAAACATAGATGCCCACAGTTGAATGTATTCCAGTTCTGGAAACGCTCATGATTATATTTTATGCTACCAACTCCAAGGTAATTGAAGAGATCTGTGGGAGGTTGAAGATTCCCAAAACTATCAAAATAAGTGACATCGTTTCCTATTTTATTATATGCAACCCAATGAGTTCCAGAACCCTCTCTATCATCCAAATTGATAATGCCTGATTCATTTTTGAATGGTCCATTTTTGGGTAAGCCATTACGCATGAAAACACCTCGAAAATGTGGAATTTTCATGAGTTTTGCATATTTTCTGAGATCTCCGTCTGTTAGAGCCCTGCGTGATAGCATCGTCAATAGTTTTTTGGCTTCAAGTACAAACCCATCCCCTTTTTATAAGGTTTAAGATATAAACCTCGGCCGAGTGCAATAGCCTCCATAGTTTCATTATGCCTTTTATTTTCCACGAGTTGTTGTTTGGCAGCTTTGGCACTATTAACAGCTTTAGCAATTCCAGCCGTTCCTCCAGCTAATGCCCCGGTGGCACTCAAACCGGCAAATAGTGGCACAAGAAACCGCAAAATTCCTCCAAATTTCGATGGGACTGGAATCACGCGCGGAATATTGACTTTGCTTCGCCCACCATTCTGTTTCACGGCTACTCTAGCACCATTGAGAGCTGTTTTAATAGCATCAGATGAACCGTTATTTAATTTGATTGAATTTTTAGCAGCTCTGATGATTGTTCTGAATGTCACCCTCTTTTTAGGCTTCCCCCTCTTTTTTTCCTTATCTTTCGTTTTTTCACTCCCAAACTTGATTTTTTTACACCCATACCCAATTTAGTTTTAGCCTTCATGGCATTCGTTACAAATAAAGCGGCAGCTTTTTCCCCCAAACTAGCGTCTGGTGCTGATACACGTCGCCAAGCTTCTTCGGCAAGCACTTTGTCAGCGTCGTGCCGCGCTGAAATATTTTCACGATTTTTTGAGTATGCGATGTCGTGTTCCTTACAGGCAGAATCCAAGGGATTTATTCCAGGATCTCCCCGAGCTAATCTCTTTGCTAACTTTGTACC
>NW_021680552.1:177132-177381 GCF_001412515.2 Diachasma alloeum
GCACGCGATCTGTGCACAATCATGTCCGAAAGAGAACTGACTGATTTTGCTATAAAACCCTCCAATTTATAGGTTTTCTCCTCAGTTGTTGTGAAGATGGAGTTTAGTACACATCCCAACGGTTTACCCGTCATTAATTTTGATTCAGTGACTGCGAAAGATACTAATCAACCAAGACGGCATGGCTCATTGCTGCCAAATACCATTCGCGCAGTTTTCTGTGGTCCATCAAATTGTGGAAAAACGAAT
>NW_021680552.1:177577-177783 GCF_001412515.2 Diachasma alloeum
TCGCATTCCAAAACATTTAGTGCGTGACAATGTTAATTTCCTGGTATTATTCAAGCAGGACGAAATGAATCTAAGACATATTTATAATGATCATGTGAATACAGATATGTCTTTCGAAAAATTTAAACAATTATGTTCCACATGTTGGAAAAATAATTATTCGTTCCTAGTAATCGATAAAGATAGGGATATTGATGGAGGTCGAC
>NW_021680552.1:178000-178195 GCF_001412515.2 Diachasma alloeum
TTAAATTTTCCGATGATAATGGGGAAAACCTCAAATTGGTCGACAATAAAAAACACTTCAGAACCATTGGTTACAAAAATCGACGAAAAATCAGGTATCAGAGCACCCCAAAGACACCCGAAGAAATTGTGTGGAATGGAAATACCTCTGAGGATGACTATGATTCTACAGCTAATGATTCTCCATTCAATTCGT
>NW_021680552.1:178259-179054 GCF_001412515.2 Diachasma alloeum
ACAGCTAATGATTCTCCATTCAATCACACGTCGAATGACACTCTGACACCATTCTTGAAAAATTCTCACGATGATACTATAGTTTCATCCTTGATGAATTCTCACGATAATACTATAGTTTCAGGCATTGATAATTCATACAATCTGGGCGAATTATCTAGCACTGAAGAAGAAGCAAATGTTGTCGATGCTGACACTCTAGTAGGAAAATATTTAGCGCTAATCCATATACCAAAATGGGACAAGGCTTATGGGGTTCGACAACTTACTCATAATTTCATGATTGGAGATTCGCCCATTTATTTTGAGGATGAATTTATTAAAGTGAAAACCATGAAATACGCTTGCACCAAAGGATTACTGGAGCTTCTCTTCATGAAAAGTCCTGATCCCAATTTGATTGATCAAAGCGATATTGATGCATATAAAAATATCATACTTGCAACTAATGGGCATCAAAGAAACTATAAACCTCGAGATGGCATTCGAGAGACGAAGGGTGAGAAATATGGAAAATATATTTCACAGTTTTCCGGATCCACTATACCGGCACCGGGCTTCTACCTGCGTTTATGAAGGCTCGACGACCGAACACTGTGGATTATGTCTACTGGGATGATCCCAATGAACTTGTCGACCGTCTTCGATTACTTGTAGCTTCACAGGGGGCAGGAAATCCGAGTCATGATAATGAAATTATTTCAATTATTGAGGAACTTCGGGAGGCTGAAATCATATATTAGAGTATGCATATTGCACACTACTATCATTTGCGAAATGAGTGTTGACGTGTTC